>NW_020526827.1:0-50000 GCF_003368295.1 Carassius auratus
TCTCGTAGCTTTGTAAAATTACGGTTGAACCCCTGATGTCACACAGACTATTTTACCGATGTCCTTGCTACATTTCTGTGTGTTGATCGTGGTAATATGGCTGTCTATGGAGGGTCAGAGAACTCACAGATACCACCAAAAATATCTTAATTTGTGTTCCGAAGATGAATGAAGGTCGCATGGGTTTGGAACGACATGAGGGTGAGCAATTAATGACAGAATTTTAATTTTTGGATTAACTATCTCTTTAAAGTTTAAATGATTTAGACTATTTTTAATAGTTAAATAGTTTAAGTACAGGGATAAGTCACTGATGACATCAGCTAAAAAGGAACAGTGACATTTTAGAAATATTTTCATAAAAAATGACAAACAAATGATTTTGATAGATTACTCGTACACATTCTTTCTTAAAGGGACAGTGCAGGCAAAAATACAAATTCTATCATCATTTAGTCTTCCTAATGTTTTTCTTTGTGCACATAGAAGACATGACCCGCTTATCTTTTATACTCAATGATAATAGATGGTTACAAATGTAATAAAGCAAGATTTGTATTCAGGTCTATCTTTTGGTCTGCTCTACACAGAAAGCTATCATATGGAATAAAATGTTGGTGCTTGACAGCTCATGTCCACATTCACTTTGACCGTATGGAAAAGAGACGCTTGGATTCTGGGTGAATAAATGATGGTGAAACATTTGTTTCATTTAAAGTTAAGAAAGAAAAACAGATTTCATTTAGACAATTTATTCCAAAAGAAGATTTGTACTCCTTGTGCAACTCTTCAGTGCTCACAAAAAACAGCACTGGATGTCTTCCTTTAATGCATTTATATCTTTAAGGAAAGAAGAGCTAAAACACATCTAAATGCTTCACACTGCTCTTGTAGACGTCATCTGCCTGATCATCTGGATAGTTAAGACTGTCTGCCTCAGCAGGCATGCAAATCAACAATGACTTGATTTGCTGTTTTTGTGGGGGGTTGGATAATTTTTACTTATGTAATTGCAGCTTTAATGGGTTGTTGGGCTCACAAATCCGAATTGAGCTGCTTATCAAGGAAGGCATGATTCCAACAGAATGGAATCTAAATGGAATCCCAATGCATTCCAAATGGAATTTGCGGAAACACTAAATCCCAATGGTATCTGTGCAATGCTAACAGTTCAGACGGAATGTCAAAGTGTCATTCCATATGACTCAGATCTGTGACTGTCCACCACTCACAGCAATTTAAGCACTTGCCTGTGTCTTCAGCAGCCCCAGGGCAGCTTTTAACAGTGATGAAGTCCAAACAAAATTTGAAGTGAGCGAGTGTGGGGGTGTCTCCTTTGCTGACCAGTGTGATGTGGTGCACTCAATGGAGATGAACGTGGGTGTCTGGAGTGTCAGCGTGCAGGGACAGCATGATCAATGTGTGCTGTCGAGGTCTTGGAGATGGTCCACCAACCAACTGCTGCATCATTCAATGAAACTCCCACACATGCAGCTCTATACAACACCTTGTCACACGTAAGCCAGACCTTTGACTAAATGGCATAAAGCCTGGTCCACACTGTAGCCGGTGTTCTGTCAATTTGTCCTACTCTGTCAAATTTTGCTACCTCCCATTAAAACAGTGGGTAGTACAATTCGACAACGAAAATTGCTACATGTAAAGTTACGGTTTATTAACATCTACACCTACCACAACCCCAAACCTACCCTTACAGTAATGCAAATACAGTAATTATGTGTTCTATTCGTGGTTGTAGCTAGAAGGGATAAAGCTACACGAAAACAACAATAAATATTTTTTCTACCTATTAGACTGTGTTTTATTAAAGTGCACACCTACCCCAACCCTAAACCTACCATTACAGTAATGCAGATTGATAAAATATTGTTGTTCAACATGAGAAATAGGCTGCAATATTTATGTGCGTATGCGCAGTAAATCCTGGTATGAAAATCGGAAGGGTAGGATAAAATGTCAGGAAACCGGTTTTGGCAAAGAACTGCTTAATAAAGCGGGCTTAACATAATCAGAGTTGGAGTGTTTCTCTATAATAAAGTTTACATTTACTGCAAAACACTGTGATAAGTGTTTTAAAGTAAACATGACAATAAGCAATGTTTATCTGTCTCCCAGAATGATCCCATCTGAGAATCATGCCAGTGCTCAATGGACCAGTATGCAGCTGAAAATCTCACATGAAATCTCACTGTGACCAATGTTATGCACTGGATTCACACTGTTTGGTATCTTTTAACTTCAATTTAAAGTCTAATGTCCAAATATCTGAATATTGTATCTACACAAACATTGTTGTTAAATGTATTAAATAATTACTTAATGCATACTAAACTTAGTTTAAATGTAGCAAATATAGTGGATAGAAAGTAATTTGTACATTTTAAAAGTTTAGGGTTTTTTTATTTACATTTTAGTATATATCTTACCAAGTATGTGTAAAAATACAGTAATATCGGTAATATTGTGATAGTTATAGAACTGTTTTCTGGTTTAATATATTTAAAAAACAATAAAATAATTATAATACAGTAATATCGGTAATATAATTATTCCTGTGATGACAAAGCTGATTTTTTTTTTTTTGTAATTACTTCAGTTTTCAGTAGGGATGCTGCGAAATGAAAATCTTGGAACAAAAACCTGAAAAAACTGAACAAATTGAAAAACTGGGCCGAAGGCCGAATACCAAACAAATTTTTTTCACCACTGCATAAATTATAGATAGAGCGCCCTCTAGTGGCTGGAGACGGTAATGTTTTCTATTGGTTCATTTCTCTTGGTTCATGTCAAATAAATTTTGATAAATAAGTCTCACCTGACTATAAGTCGCAGGACCAGCCAAACTATGAAAAAAAGTGTGACTTATAGTCCGGAAAATACGGGTACTAATATTTACCTAACATTAGGGCTGCACGATGTGTCGTTAAAGCATTGATATCGCGATGTACGAATCCACGATAGTCACATCGCAGGATTAGTTGATCTGTTATTCATTAACTGTACAGGCCAGCTGCTCCCCGGCCTTTGACGGATGTGATTCGCGGATTAATTGCACAGCTTAACCATCATAGAGTGAAAGTTTATCATTTGCATGTGTTTTTTAAGTCCTGTCAGTTTAACAAGGCAGAGAGAGAGAGCGCGAGAGAGAGAGAGAGCGCGAGAGACAGAGGGAGAGAGAGAGAGAGAGAGAGAGAGAGAGAGAGAGAGGGAGAGAGCGAGCGAGCAAGCCCCGGCCGCACGCTCACAACACGAGCGCTGTCTTTCTCTCTCGCACATATTAATCAATTGACACGATGGTGTCGATGTTTAAATCATTTAAAATTAGAATGTAAGTGTGCTCACCCCATTTTTGTTTGTAAGAAAAACTAGATTAGATAAAAAGATAAAATGACAATTCTAACATTTGTGAATGTTGATGGACTTATCTTAAGTTAAATTATTTTGGCAAAAACCCACTGGAAGACCTCAGTGTATCTTTTTATTGACAACAGCAGATTCATAAATGATTCTCAATACAAATTTGGGAAGATGTTTGTTGCCCATATCACATTGTTAAAATAATATATTTTAGTAATATATTTTAGGCACAGAATTACCCAAAACTTTTCTTTTATTCAGATTAGAGCTTGCCAAGTCAAGAAAGTACTTTTGTGGGCAATATGCATCAGACGGTCTACCAACAGATGGCTGTAGAGGTTAATGGGACGGTCGGTGGGTGTGCCATCTGAGGCTGATGCCATACACAACAACACATCGCTACAATTCTTCTTAATAAAACAATCACAGGCACTTGCATGCAGAGATGTCACAGGTATGTGCAACATTGTTAATTGTGTGCCCTGACACTCGTACGACGCTTTCACACACTGACATTGAGCGCAATTGCATCAGCGGCATGTGTTGTGGGAGTGTGTGGGTAATGAGCAGACCGTCTCAAAGGAGCAGACAGGTGAGCCAGCCAAAGCACACATGAGAAGCAGCCTCACAGCCAAGCTTTAACATTCTGGAAAACAGTTAGTACACGCCTCTCATTTCAATAGTACAGAGAAACAAACAAACACGGGTCGGCACCGCAGAGAGATGCGGGAAATATGCTGAGGGCTCTGACAGCGTCCCCACGAGCCGAGAAACACAAGAGATAAAAAGCTGTAAGTCATGTTATGTAGGATGGACTAGGTCAGGGATCTCCTTTGCGTAGTCATGGTAACACACCCGGCAACCGAGAGTAAGTTTTGCCTCATACTGTCTCCTCACTACTGATTGGCCAGAGAGGAAGAAAGGAAGAGGGAGGAAGAAAACGAGAGAAGGCACAAATGAAGAAAGCAGACTGCATATCTGATTAAACTACAATATCCTTCGATTAAAATCAATGAACCTTTTCATGGTGAATCTCCATCTACAAAAAACTAATTCCCCAGAACCGTATTTTTCCTTTCCGGATTTTTAAGATTGTACACTAACAATTTTAGTGCCCAAAAAATCATCATGTTTTTCATTAAAAAAATGTAACGTCATTTAAAGGCGCACTCCATCATTTTTGTTATATGGTGGTTTTCTAGTACTTCTAGCAAGAGGAACCACTAAGCAAGTAGCATTTAACTGGTCATGCGATTTCAACATGACGGCCCCCATAAGACAACCCACTCCATGTATAATGTAGTCTCAGCCTGCATACAGCACACAACATTGGAAACACTTCAGAATATTCAAAGTTGTCATCTGATTGGTTGAATTCTACAGGATTTTCTGAAGACGTGTGTGTCGCGTTCTTTAACATTCTGCCTGGAAACAAAGGTGCCTCGCGCCAAACCCACTCATAGAAGGAGTAACAATCTAACAACTGTAACAATGAGAGATTATCAGGATCAACTTAACGCTGGATTTACAAAGTATGTGAAATATGTAAAGTTCGCAGCATAGACTCTTTCAAATATGTGCAAGAGTTTTATACACCGCTCTGTTATTGTGGAGACATTTCTACATCCCTAAATATGATGCGGCACAAAACGAAATGTGATTGGTTGCTTTGCCTGTCAGTCATATGGCCTCTGGGCGGGCCTTGGCCATTCAAAGCAGCCAAGGTTCCCAGACCTTCAAATGTGAGACTATGCAAGACTATGTATAATAATACTTAACATTTATTAGACACATAGAGTTTGTCTGACGCAAGGGTTGTATCATTTAAAATGTTTCATATGCAACTATTCAAAATTCAAACTCATCTGCAACTATTGAAAAATTTCTTTTTTTTTAAGAAATTAATAAAAAAAATTTTGCATATACACATTAAATTGATCAAAAGTGACAGTACAGACATTTTGTTACAAACGATTTTCTTTTTCAAAATAAATTAAACTTTCTGTTTGCGAAGGAATTCAAAAAAAAAAAAAAAAATTATCGCTGTTCCCATTAAAAATATTAAGCATTACAAATGTTTGGATCAGTAGTAGTATAATAAGAAATGTGTACTAAGCAGTAAATCAAAATAAGAATGATTTCTGAAGGATAATATTAGACTGAAGACTGGAGTAATGATCCTGAAAATTCAGCTTTGCAATCGCAGGAATAAATTACATTTTCAAATATATTAAAATAAGAAGCAGTTACTTTTAATTGTAATAATATTTCAAATATTACTGTTTTTACTGTATAATATGAAAGCAGTTTAGGTAAGCATAAAGAGACTTCTTTCAAAAACATTTAAAATGCAACCCCACACTTTTGAACAGTAGTGTACTTTAATATTTTTTCATACTTTAATATTGACATGGTACATAATTTCTGTTATTGCAAAAGGGTTAAGGTATCCTGTTTTCGTGCTTCCTGGAACAGTGTCTCTCAGTGTCCATTTAGTTGTCCTATTTCCTAAAAATAGCTTTTCAACTCATGTTCATGTGAATTAGACGCCGCCAATGACAGTACCTGCTGATTTAGTTTTTCAGACAGAAGCCTGTGCCAGTCAGTACTACATCAATAACTGAATCACATTTACATAGACCATCTGACTGCCTAAATCATGCATCTCTGATACTTTTTCAAGCTAATCAAACCAGATTAACTGTCAATGAACATCAAAAACGCTGGTGGAAGGAAGTACACAGTAGCAGCCATTAGGGGATGTCGATAAATTAGCAGAGATGTGGAGCTGTGGAGAGGCGCAGAGGAAAGAGAGGCCTGGGGGGATGAGATTGGGTCTGGAGATACAGGTTGAAGATATTTTAACATAAAAATAAATCATTGATCATGACTGAAGGGGAATGCACTTAACACTTGAGATATTACACAAGATATACATAAATGTTAAAGGGGTCATCGAATGCAAAATTTACTTTTACATGCTGTTTGTTTATGAATCTTTCAAATTGCCTAATAATGTGCTAGTTAGCGAATTCCGCGGATATATGTGGCTCAAGTTAACAGTCTCTTTTAAAAGTCAGAGAACTGCTCATCAACCCATGGAAGAGAGGGGCGGGGTGAGCAGTAGCTCATTAGCATTTAAAGGGACATTCACTGAAACGGCTCGCTGTGAACAGAGCTGTTTTTGACATGGTATAAAGGCTGTTGATTTACACTACCATCCAGAAATTTTAACCAAAGTATGTTCTAGACTTTTCACTGAGACCCTACAGAATCATATCAACTTGTGGAAAATGGTCATCCGTTTTTCTTGTAAGTGAAAGTCTTAATAATGAAAAGATTTGCAATGCAACGAGTAAAAAAGAAAATTTTAGTCATTATAATCAGTAATTATTTCCCCACTGGATGCAACGAATGCCTCTTTTGTAATGGGTTTTATTGGTTTTGTCTCATCACTGTCTCACACACAGTATTATGGTAAAGGATATAACATTTCCGTCACACACTTGAGGCATTTGGCCAAACACAACGTACTGGATAGCTGACCAATCAGCTTTTCAGAACGATGAGCTGCGTAAAAATGTACGCTTTCAGAAAGGCGGGGCACAGAGGAGCAACAACAATGTACAGGATGTGGAAAATCGTGTGTTTTTTTAACCTTAAACTGCACAAACACTTTGCATTACACCAAATATACAAAATAAATATTATTTTTAGCAATGTCATATGACCACTTTAAGATTCAGTTTAGGGGTTGGTTCAGGGTTAGTACCTAGTTATTGCCCAGTTATTGTAATTACTATAAGTAAACAGTATTTATATGTGGAACAGCATTGTAAAATAAAGTGCTACCTATCATATTTTATTCATGTGTTAGAAAATAACTACAATCCAATCAATTTGATTGGAAAAGACAAAATACATTTCCACCCTACGCTTTTTCTTGTTCAAGAACCCTTTTCACTCAGATTTGTCACAATAAAGGAGAAAAGCCGATCAAAATTTCAGTTTCATGCTGACTTTAAGCACACCTCCCCTTAGCACTTCAGCAGGCACCATTAAAACTCCTCAGAGACACACGCATATAAACATCACCAAGGATTTCTCTCGTTTATTTTTCGCTTTATTTGATCTCCCTCCCTCTCTGGCATAACAGCAATCTAACCCTGAGTTTTTAGATAGTGACGGCTGTCTGTGTTTACTGCTCTGATAAAAACAATCAAACAATTGGATGGGCAAGTAATCTGCACAGGTCACTGGCGCCCATTGCTAACAACTGTAACACGGTTCAGAGGGATTACTGTATCCAGTCGGTTGGTGTTGTTGCTAGGCCTCATGTAGCTTTCTCTCTCACTCCTCCTCCTCCCCAGCTCCCCCACACATGCTGAACACAGCCAAAAATGGCCAAATAATACATTCTAGCTCAATAAAGGAGGAGACAGCTGCACAGAGAGGACCTTGTCTGGCTCTTTAGCTGCCCATAAACACATACACAGAGACATAAACACACAAACACATTTGCTGTGCTCATAGCTCAGTACTCAGTGCCAACGGTTAATGCGAGCCTGATTGAGCCACAGAGTGCTGCTGGCTGCTGCTTTCTGAGATTAACATGGAGAAATCAGAAAATAAAAGGTACAACAAATATGTGAGCTTATAAATTAATAAATCACAAACAAACATCTTTATATTTATGACAAATCATCCTAAAGTTGAAATTCTGTCTTAATTTGATGTTCAAAATCTCATTTAGAATGTCTCATTTAAATCTAATTTAAAACTCTGTTCACAATATATTTCTTTGTGTCGATTTGTACTGTTTTATTGCTTGAACTGCTTTTATGCTTTTGCAATTTGTGCTTGCTTGTCTGTGCTTGTCTTATATGCCACTTTGCTCGTATGTCTAACTCCTTCTTGTCTAGCTATGCTGTAAATATGAATATAATTGTAATGTATTTATTTGATGTATGCCTATTAACAACTGGCCGGGGACCACAGCTGGAAATTAGCCACAGAGGCTAAAGCTGCTCTTTTTATGAAAGGAGACTGTCCATGTTATTATAAACTAATAAACTAAACTAAACTAATATTCATAAAAGAGATGTTATTTGATATTCTGTTACTTTTCATGGAATAACAATGAATGGGCACTGAGGACTGCAAGCTCCAAAAGCATATAAAATGACTTGTGTGCCATATTTCAAGTTTTTTAGTGCCGTACAATGGATTTGTGAAAGAAACATAATTTGAAGTTTTTTAGATCCACTAATCACGTACAGTTCATTAATTAATCAGTCCGATTTTTCAGTGACTGAATCAGTTATTGATTCAGTTATGAATCAGACTGACGTAGGTCCTACTTACTATTCACCATGGCTGCACTTACTTGATTAAATATTATTACAATTCAAAGTAACTTTTCTATTTGAAAATATTATTTATTCCTGTGATGCAAAGCTGAATTTTTAGTCTCATTGAAGACTTCCGTGTCACATGATCCTTCAGAAATCATTGTAATTAGCTGATTTGCAGCTTAATTCACATTTATCATTATGAATGTTGAAAACAAGTGTGCAACTTAATATTTGCATGATTTTGATGAATAGAAAGTTCAAAAGAACAGCATTTATTTGGAACAGAAATCTTTTGTAACATACTGTGAATGTACGTACAGTAACTTTTGATGCATCTGTCAATGATAATAAAAAAAGACTTACTGACCAACTTTTAATGTTGGTATATATAAAGTCACTTTTTGACACATCAAAGATGCAGTTCCCATTCTTTATAACTGCAAGGCATAAAAAGGTAAATTCCAGTAAATTCTTCAAAATTCCTCGTTTTGAGTTCCACAGAAGAAAGTCATAAAAGTTGAGTGACATAAGGGGTTAATGGTAATGGATTTTTTTTTTCCGAGTGAACTGTTCCTGTTCCCTCTAAAATGACTTTATCATTCTTCCAAAGAAAAGCATTGTAGATAACCCCATTGCATTAGCATTAGCATATTTTTCTGGGATATACCATATAACACTACCAGGATACATTGGTAGTCAATCAACATGCTTTTTTCATTGACGTATTCATAAACTTTGACATTTGCTATCCCTAACCTCATCTTGAACATTTGTTGACTGTCCCATAGTGCCATCACAGTACTATTTATCATAATTGACCAATCCATAACCAAAGGAAGCAGCGTCTTAGGCTGAATCTGACAGAAAAAAACTACATTCTAAAGCTGAGAAAGACCACTGCTCAGCAAAACAGTGATACAGTGTTAGTGATATCTGACAAAATGACCAAACACCATGTGTGAATGATGAAATCTGTGGTAAAACATCAAATAATGCTCAAATGGTTAATATATCACAATGCAATAGTAAAACAAACTCAAGTGTCTGCATGCACATGCATCCGGATTACCTTGAGTGAGTCGAAACAGGCGATGACGCGGCCGTTCTCCACGTGGCAGGTGCGAGAGGGGTGAGCAAACTTGCATTCGTTGTCCGAACGTGAGCAGGTTCCTCTCTGGAACTCTCTGCACACCTCCAGCGTCAGCCACTTGGTGTCGCGACCCATGGACACATTGACGGCCATGGCGATCCCTCGGCAAGCGGTGGGTGAACGGAGGGCTGGGGTGGGGCAGCCAGGCGTGATGTAGCACAAAAGCTGCAAAAATTTGCACTGGGGCAAGGAGATCCTTAGACTACCAGTCTAGAAGGGGGCATAGTCTGCTGATCAGCCAGTGAGGAAGTATGACGAGAATATGAGATCAGTTTAAAGTCAGGTAGACAGAGTGATGAATCGAGCGTGCTGAGGTGGAGTAGGTCAATGTGACATGCTGCGGTGCATCTTCGGCTGCCGTCCAGGAAAACGAGGCATTAAAAGTAGAGTAGAGCGGCACTTTGTATTTGTCTGCAGTGGTAGCCCCACTGTCTAGACTCACCCACTGGAGCTCTGGTTTTAAAATAGCCTTCTTGCATTGATGTAAAACGGACTTTCTCTAAATTTAGGCTTCCGAAACCCCCTGCCCTGTTGCCATAGACGTAGCAGTCCCTAAAGATACTCGCATGTCTGGATCGCCAGGGATGGAGAGACTGCAAAAGTGAAGACAGAGACACTTTGAACCCCAAAAGGGAAACTAATCGACTGGCGTCCTTGTATTAAAAGGTGAAATGGTGAGCAGGCGGAGCTGGAATTGAGGAACAGGGTGAAATATAACCCGAGCCAAGGCCAAGCGCAAACGCACACGCTCAAGTCAGCGGAGAAGAGAGCGCTCCAAAGAGGACACAGAGAAGGGCTTCTGCAGCATCCAGATGAGGCACTTTATGGTGATGCGAGACTTCTATCACTTGAATCGCTTTCTCATCCCTCCTGCTCTCCCAGCGTCCCTTTCATTGTGATGTGTCCTCGCGCACTCCTAAGAGAGTCCTTTGCGGCAGGAGACCTGTCTTTGCAAAAAGACACAAAAACAAGAGCAACAAACTCAGTTAAAACTTGTCCCATTTGAAACACTTAGAAGCGATAAAACACAAGCGACAAAAGTTCAAAACAATAAATGAAATTCCTAAAGCCGCAGCTGTTTAGATTGCAAACCTGTAACTGGGGAATACAGAGGTGAGCGACTAACAGAGACAGGCTGAAAGCGCATGGCAGAAAGCGGGAGTGAGAGAGTGCACGAGAGGTGGAGGAGGAGTGCAGAAGGGAGGCAGGCAGCAGTGCAAAGGAAAGAGCAGGCTGTGTCTTGATTAAGAGATACAGGGAGGGAGGGAAAAGAGGGAGGAGGCAGGAAAAGGGACACAGAGTGAGAGAGAGAGAGAGAGAGAGAGCACATGGGAGACAGCAACGTCACTTTAAGACTTCAGGGCAACAGAGTCAGCTCAAAACAAAACAGCGAGACCATAAACTACGCGCCAATTGCATGCTCCCAGAGTTCAGAATCTAAACATGGCTTTTGTGATTGGAAAGGAAGTAGAGTAGCCGACAGTACGGGCAAATCCCCATAGCTGCAGCTGCGGAGCATGGAACACTGCAACAGCCAATCGGCAGCTGCGATGCAACCGGGCAATGTGGATCGACCAATCAGGAGGAGCCTAATATATCGATTATTAGTCTCCCCACCCTCTTTGTCATTGCATTGCTCCTTGGCTGAATCCGAAGGAGAGTGGTTCTTCAGCTTTCCTAGAGCGTTATCGGGGTACAGGCGATCACCGGCGGGAAAAGAAAGGAGAAGTGAATGGATGGTTAAGCCATTCATTCTACATGGGAAGTTGTGCGGGGTGGAGATGTGAAACACAGGGAGTGGTGCCACAGGGGGATTTGAGTGGGTGTCTTGGGTGGGTCTGGCAGCTGATATGCCATCCCTTGAGAGAGAGGCAGGATAATCAATGGCACGATGACCAAGCAAACTTGAACCAATGCAGGAGGGAGGGAGGGAGGGACGGATAAACAAATAAAAGGACAGGAAAATGAAAACAAATAAAGCAGAGGTGAACGAGCAGACAGTTAGGGGATTAGAGGAGAGGTTAAGGCAGATATTATCTGTCCCCATGTCTCACAGCGACAGACACAGACGGAGGAGGCGGCAGGTGGAAGGGCTGGTGGGGGGGTTTGGTGAGCGCGTGATCGCAGCACGCAGACAGACGGTCCAGAACGACAGCAATGCAGTGAAGGAGATCAGGAGAGAAAACGACAGAGAGAAGATGGAAATTGAATTAATGACACCCACCTCCAAATACAAGAACAAAGGCACTAAATACAGCGCAACCTAACACCGTGCAAAGTAGAAAGTAGGTTTTACAGCAGGCTGATGTGTGCACCCTCCCCCAATATCAGCCCTACAGGAAGATCGATGAAGACGCCTCCCCGGGGAACGCGGACCTGCATTGAGCTGTTCGTCAGCACTGAAGTTAGCACATCTCTGTCTCAGAACAGAGCAGAGCGCAGCAGCATGGTACCTCAGCCACACCTGCTTCCTGCACACAAAGCGAAAGGCCAATTATCTCATTTATATTTAGGCAGGTGAATAGAGAGGTGATCCGCGAAGAGAACATGTGGCCGGTCTGAGTCCCTCCACAGACACTGTTTACCCTAATGTGTAGTACATGTGTCGCCCACCCGATGATTTTTATCTTCACGGCTTGTAGAGCTAACGATCACACACTGCCCGAAACAATGAGACCGGTTATAAATAGAAGTCTCGAACTGATTTCCCCAATGTGATTAAGTAAATTATTAATGCAAAGTGGACCGACGAGAAACAGCCTGACTAGTTGTTGTATGTCTGGCCTAGTTATTAGAAGCTGTAGTTACTGTACAGGCATAAAAGCATATAACGCTAAAAGAAAGGTGTATTGTTTCATCTAGAAGGATGGCTGATTGAAAAGTGAAAAAGCAAAGCACTTTGACAGTAGCTTGCCAAGTTCACTTATAACTGGTTTAAGCACAGCCAAGATATTTTATTGAGAAGATAGTTATTTACACTACAGGTAGTACAATCTAGTTACTTAAATGGGCAATATCTTAAAAAAATAGAATAAGGGTGCATAATATATTGGGACCACATGGGTTATTGGCTTACATTTTACATTTTTTATTTAGTTTATCGGTATCTGTCTATATTGAATGTATAGGCCATTTTGGGATTTATAGTCACAATGAAACTGAAGCAGGGATTTTTCTTTTTTATTCTGTAATGTGAAATGCATTAACAAGAGTGAAATGGATTTTTGTAAAAGAAAGAAATGTGTAGGCTGTGGACTTTCCAGTGGTTTTTGTTTGGTTGGAGGCTGATCTGAACGCAAGCTTGCAATCGATTGTTAGAAAGGTGCAAACTAATTGATTGGGGAAGTCCAGCATACATCACCAGATAAAAGTCTGTCAGTTCACTTAATTAAAAATGACTTCCTAACCCTAAGGTCAAATTTTTTACAATGAAATCTGTAGCATGCATTTAGTAAAAAGTTTAATTATTGATGCTCATTTCCACCATTTTTAAAATGGAAAAATATATTATTTTAATTTCAAGTGATCAAAAGATCGGTAAAGATAATCTAAAAGAAAATATTATGGCATTTACAATTAAAATGTAATATCAGCCAATATATATATATATATATATATATATATAATATATATATATATATATATATATATAGACTCTAATGTCAGACGATAATTGACATGGTACTGATATATAATGCACCTCCAATATTTTACTCTAACAAAGAAATACAATTATACCAGGGACTGTATTTATGGTTTCATAAACCATCTGAACGAATTCCCTCAGCTTGCTCAGTCTGAGCATGCAATAAACTATGACATTCAATACAGCAATGCAGCGTTTTTAATGCACGTTTTGGAAAAACTAGCTTATTAATGGAAAAGCCACACTATTTTGAAAAGAGCTACTAAAACACTACTGAAAAATGTAATAGCTAGATTAGACACAGCAAAACTGGCACTAACCCTGGAAAGAAAATAAAGGGGTCATATGATGCGATTCCAAGCTTTCCTCTCTCTTTGGAGTGATACAAGCTGTTTGTGCATAGATAAGATCCCTAAAGTTGCATAGACTTGTCCACACCCTCCTAAAATGCCTCATTTAAACCCGCCCCCACATCTGCATCACTGTGTGGGAAGATTTGCATAACACCACCCAAATATTCATGCAAAGAAAGTAGTAAATTTGATTCTTGCTGTAATATTGTTGATGCCGGCGCCATGTCGTGGCAACGGTGTGTGTTTTGTTGTGAAAGCGAAACTACTTTGTCTGGTCTTCCAAAAGAGGACACAACTAGAAATCAGTGGTTAAGTTGTATTTACAACACTGTTCCAGAACAGTTCAAACCAAATATTTGTATGTGCAACGCATTTAACTGAGGACTGTTTCCTGAACCTACAATGCCAGCTGTTCTGACTCGCAACCTGTAAGTATGTTTTCATATTTAAAGAATTTGCCACTGGTGATTCAAACTTGAGTTTTGAGCAGTGTAGAGTAGCGCTTGTTGTTTGTCATTTGAAATTTCTCCAATCAGAAATGCAGACATGGTTTTATGTTTAGGTGACGTGATATGCAACGCAACGCATAAAAACCCAGTATAAGTCATTATAATCCACAATTTTGTCCCCACTGGATGCACCAAATGCCTAGTTTGTAATGTTTTTTTCATGTCGTTGCGCAGCATCACAGTATGGTAAGGGGCATAGCATTTCCATCACACTGTTGAGGTATTTGGCCAATCACAATGTACTGGACAGCTTATCAATAAGAGCACACCTCACTTTTCAGAATGATAAGCTATGTAAAAATCTACGGTATACGTTTCAGAAAGGCGGGGCATCGAGGAGCAACAATAATGTACAGTATGTGGAAAATAATGTGTTTTTTTAACCTTAAACTACGTAAACACATTGCATTACACCAAATACACAAAATAATGTTCTTTTTTGCAACGTCATATGATCCCTTTAAAAATAGAAAAACTAGATATACTTCAGAGAGAATGAATATATCTAATGTACAGACAAGAAGACAAATAACCCTGTGCTCAATGCTAGTAATGTCAGCTATATGTAGTACAATTGTTATACAGGCTAGTGTAAGTGCTGGTTGTGTTTACTTTGATGTTCTACAGCAGGCTTGGTGGAGGATAACAGCATGGCATACGTGTGTGTGTTTCTGACGTAGATCTATAAAGAAGGCTGTAAATATCAGAAGTGTGGAGGTGGCGAGTGTGTACTGTTTCTACAAGGTCACGGAGCTGTATACTCATTGCACTTGTAGCAGTGTCCTTCAGACACCGCAAGTGCATGCACTAGAATCAAAGACAATGTCAATAACTGGGATGTATAGCAGAAGACAAGGCATCTGAGAAACAAAAATCTTTTAACAGCACTTGGCTGTTGTGTGTAGTGTGCTGTTCAGGGCCGTGCCATTTAAAAAGTCAACAGAAATCTACTGTCTAGCTGGGAGAAATGACTAAACTGACCTGCTAAATTAAATTATATATTCAATATGCTTGAAGTTGGCATGAAATTCACTCTATATTGTAAATGTATGTTATTGATCTTATCGTAAATGATTCTTCTGTGTAGGGCTGAAACGATTAGTCGACATTATCGACAACATCGGCAATAAAAATAGCTGACATAATTTTGTTTCGAATAGTCATTTGATCTGAAATTACATAATGTAAGAGCTTGCTATAATGTTATGCATCTCATTTTGTGTGCCAAATATATTTATTTGTATAAATTAATTATATAGCAATTGTAATTAAATAATAGGATTTCCACAAAAGCTAAAGTGATTACCTTTATATATGTTAGATTATGTATAACTCAATATTTTAACTAATTACAAAAATGCTGAATAATCAAAGTCTACTGATTATTTTTTTAAATAATCAACGATTAGTCGATTAATTGTTCTAATAATAGTTATATAAATCAGTTATCAAAATAACTTACCTACTTCTGTCCATGTTTCATTTTTTTATAAATCGTTTTGACTTCAGTTTCATCACGACATTAAAGAGATAAAATAAAAACTGTCAATTTATTCACCCTCATGTTGTTCCAAACCTACGTATATGTGACTTACTTTCATCTGTTTAACGTAAAATAAGTGTTGAAAAAAACGTGTTAAAAGTCATCAGTTTCCAAAACAACATCAGATCCCTTTGACCTTCATTGCATGGAGACTTTTCTCAAATGATCTTCTGCTGTGTTCCACAGAACCCCCCCCCAAACAAAATAATTTACCCATCCTACTATCCTAAACTATCCCTTTAAAACTAGAAAAGCAGTCTCTAGAGTTTGTCGTCTTTTCAAGATACACTTTGCTGAACGAGCTAATTTTAGATCTTGGAATTATCGATTTTACAGATCAATATGACAACAGCTGCCCTAGGTGTAATAATTACAGTGATCACTACAGCCATTTAGTGTTCTTTTGAGGTCTATTTTAACCATTTTCAAGAAGTCTTTGACGGTTTACTCATGTCCTGAATCGACAGAATCAATCTTTTGTGTGTAATAGGAGGTATATTCATTAAATAGAGGTAAACAAACAGACTACAACAATACAGTAAAAACTGTTTGACCAATATAATTTAAAAGCCAACGCTAACTAGTAGCTTGATAAAGCAACATTCTGCAGACATTTCTTTTTTCAGGTCCCAACGGAGTGCAACATTTTGCTTATGTAAATAAACCAAAGGCCACAAGGCCTTTCGTATGTTTTATTTTCATGGAAGCTCACGGTCTTTGGGACATGACTCACGTGTGAATGGGGAAAAAAAGAACAACGCGGCACTTCCATGCAAATAATCATAAAGCTGACCTTGAATTGCTGGGAAGATGACGACAGGCAAACAGTCGCTGCATTCAAATGACAAGCATTTTCAATACGGGCTGCCACTCCGCCAGTATGTGGCACTGGGTTCCCAAATAAGCCCAGAAAAGCAAGTGAAGTAACTACATTGGAATGACATGCAGAACCAACGTATGATTGAATCTGGTTCTCCGCCTCTGCCACGCTCGTCTGCAGAGACACCAGTGGGAGTGTGAGGGTCAGTTGGCAGAGGTCAGGGCAGGAAAGAGAGAAGTCTGCTGTTCCAACGCACTGCAGCGCTCAGCAGCACTGGAGCGCCACAACATAACCTTCATACCACAGAGCTGACGCATGCAGGCGAGCCCATGCGGCTTGCAGCTCCACCAGCACAGCACATGCTCCCCACATGCATAGTGCTTGCTGCAGCTTGTACTGCAGCATTTCTCACGGCTAGGAGACAGTTCAGTTGCTTACAGTTAACCTATGCACTGCTTCATTGTGACAGTAATCATTTAAGTTCTTTACTCTGTACATTCTTTCTTCTGTGGAACATAAAAGAAGATATTTTAAGAAATAATCTTTTGTCTATACAGTTGAAGTCAACGGTGACCAAAATGGCTTGGTGGCCAACATTCTTTCAAAATATATTCTTTTGTGTTCTGCAGAAGATAAAAAGGTCATATAGGTTTGGAATGGCATTAGGGCGAGTAAATGGTGACAGGCTTTTTATTATTGGGTGAACTGTTTCTTTAAATGTCTCTTGTGCACTGCTTATCCTGCTGAGGTGAAATCGTGGGCAAATAGATTTAAAGTAGAAGGAGAAATTAAACTGAATCCACATTTATTCTCTGAGTCATGCTTTGAGAAATTTGAGATTTTAACAAGGTTTGGTGTTTTAATTATTTCAAATAGTTGTTTATTCATCGTTTAATTTATTTAAAGTGACAGTACACCGAGTTATGGCATTATTTTCTCACCCTCATGTCATTAAAAACCTGATTCTCCTGGTCACTCTTTTCAAAATTGAATGAAGACTTAGACTGTCAACGGTTTTGCATGAGGAACAGACTAAGATTTTAGTCATTATTCATTGGAAATCTTCACATCCACCCTAGGTGTCCTTGATGTTTTCATGAGAGGAGTAGCGATGTCTGATTCATGAGTCTTTCAACTAATTTGGTTGATTAGGTGCACAAAACTCTCTGAACTGGTTCACAGTGCACAGGAGTGGAAAAATATCAGCAAATAACAACTTAAATTTCACCCTATTACTCAATTATAGTGTGCAAGTCATATGGACTACTTAATACTTTCAAAGTGCTTTTTTGGTGAAATTGGAGCTTGATAGCCTCATTTAACCTTCAGAAATTCACTATATGTGTACAGGTTTGTAATGAAATGAGAGTAAATGATGGCAGCATTATATGTTTGGGTGGACTGTTCCTTTAAGAAGAGTTTTAACAAAAAGATGCATGCGTATTTAAATGTTTGAATCTTTTTTACGAATAGTTCAGCCAATAATGATTCGTTCATTAACAGACTGATCCACTTCACAAGATCTGATGTCCTGTCTGCAATAGTTCATAATCCACCAGAATCGAAGAGTATTAAATAAAGAAATTTTGCTGTCATACAAAGATATCAAATGACTTAATTAAATTATAGTAACAGAGTCACATAAACTACTTTAAATGACACTTTTATTGTGCTTTATAACTTAAATTATACTTCAAAAAATATATATTTTTGTAGTTCCTTCCTTTAAGATGAGTTTTAGTCAGTGTAAGATGGCTGCATACTTCTTTAAAAGTTTGAATCTTATGAATAGATACACTGTCCTGGCCATTACAGGGAACAAACTGTCTGAATGACATTTAAAGGACAAGGCTGATCAGTGCAGAGAATCTCATGCAGAAGTACGACCCAAATGTAACCGATATTAAGCTATGTATGCACTTCCCTTAATGAAAGGAAGCAATGCAAAAATACATGGACACTTAGTTCTCTGTTCCCCACAGCCAAAACAGCAAGTTCACTAAAGAAAATGGACAGTTCGTACAGCTTAAGTTGGAGACGGGCAGGGCCTAAGATGGAGAGAGGTTTTGAGACAGAAGAACTCGTGAGACAAGACTGGCAGAGGAGAAAAGCCCCCAGCCACAGGGAAAAATAATTAGGTTAAGTATATATAATCCTTTCAGCCTATTACAGCCCCACTGCCTCCATTCATAAAAACATGCAGCTGCCCGAGCTCGCTCACAAACTCACAGTAAGGACAGAGACACGTACAGTGCTCTGGAGAGCACAAACAAACTCTAAAATCATAGGCTTAGAGCTACATGACACATTACAACAGGCTGAGCCTCTTCCCCTCTGCCCAGCTCAGTGTAATGTTGCAACAACAAACTGATGAAACAAGACAACTGTGAGGAGCAAGTGCGCTATCGAAGAAGATATTTTTATGTACTTTTTTTTTAAAACTGGTGCAGATTTTCAATGTCAGAAAGCAATTTATGGAATATATTAATTTAAACTCCCGTCTTGAGAAAACATCTTGAAAATGTCATGCAAAATACACACACACACACACACACACACAAAACTATCTAAACAGTTAAATATTTTAGAGTATAACAAAAGAATGTTAACGCTTTACAAATACGTTCAACTGGTTGGCATGTACATCAGGTATAATCAACTATATAACCAGCATAAGCATTTATACATCTAGGTAATAATCCTTAAAGCACATATTAATGCCTTATTCTACATGATCATATTTTAAATCACTCAAATGCCATACAACTTAACAACAACTACCTTACCACAGTAGCTATAAATATGCAGCAAATTAGGAGTTTATGGAGGCAAAAGTCATTTGTAACGGGGAGCCCCCCTCATAATGCAATTGGGCTAGTTTTGGTTACCAATTGAGCAGGTTTTGTTATGAAAACCTGGCAACCCTGGTTAACCCTGCCTTACATTTTCAAGTATAATCAACTTTGTTCTGCAAGACAATTTAAATGAAACTGGCTAGAAAAAAATCAATCATATAATTTTTTACAGTGTGCAGAAACAAGACATGACATCAAAGATGGCAACTACATCTTTTTTTATGCAATTATACACATCCAGAGGCATTTAAAAGCAGGTTGACTGCTTTAAATCAAGCACAGACTTGGCAAATCCTCATTTGAGTTTGTGCAAATGTGACCCAAATGATATTTACTCGGACAAATGGTGCATTGCACTTTACAGAATAGTGGTTAAAAGCTCATTTGTGAGTAACACAATCCAAGCGTGTCATAGCCTACTTGCGAAAAAACAGGGCAGTGGCCATATTTATAGAACCCAATAGTCTAGTTCTTATAGATTCGGTAGAGATCCCATATTTACAGCAAGCTAGCTAAATATGACAGCTCAATAAAATATTATGTAGGCGCTCAGTGTTTGATCATCTGTACACGGTTTTGCTTTATCAACCCAGCACCACGTTTTATTGCCATTTCAAAGCATAAGGCATAATGCACCATATTTGGACCAGCAAAGCGGGAGAGAGGAAATTAGGACATGTGCTTTGTGTATACAGTAACCTCACTGTCTGCTCTTATCATTAATTTTATAGGGTGAATGAAAGCGAGAGCAAAGTCCACAACGGCGGAGGCAAACGTGCCTGAACCTGTGGTGCAGTATCAGCACATGCAGCAATATGCAGATGTGAGGTGCG
The DNA here is from genome assembly GCF_003368295.1 of Carassius auratus. Classification (NCBI taxonomy): domain Eukaryota; kingdom Metazoa; phylum Chordata; class Actinopteri; order Cypriniformes; family Cyprinidae; genus Carassius; species Carassius auratus. The sequence continues at coordinate 20,442 of NW_020526827.1, forward strand.
AGCGTGTGCACGTAGGACCATCAAGGGGCTTCCCTAATATCCCTGTATGCTCCCTGTGTGGTGATGGGTTATTGCCATCTTAGCAGCTCACTTGATTTAACCCCACAAGTTCGACACGGATAGCTTTCATTTTCTCACATCTGGGACTTCCTGACCAGTCGTGACCACCGGGAACTAATGAAGCTTGTCGTCCCAAAGCGTTCTGTCTCACCGTATGTAGGTCTAATTCTAGTTTAAATCAGGAAGTGAAGGATAAACAGACCCCTTGGGGAGAAGCAGAGTACGTGCCGAGTATTGCCATCAAGATATATGACTTGTCAGCCATGTGAGCACCTTTAAATCGCAGACTAACTAAAGGGCAGCAATGCCACTGAAGTCTGACAGACACCAGGCCTCTAAAGCAGCAGGACTCCTGCGACCTGACCTTTGACAGTGCACATCATAAGGTGTGAAATCAAACAGAATGTCAACCGCCATTCACACGACTGCAGGTGCTCTCACGCCATGACCGTAGGGTATATGTTATGCATTTGACTTGAAAGCAACTGTATTGTCATGTGCATATAAAATGTGATATTCTTTGCACAAAACCAATGGCCTATAACCAAATAAGATGACATTTTTAATATGAAGCCATTTCTAAAAGCAATGCAACAACTGGCAGGTTCACGGACGTGACTTTCCAGACCTCAATAGCTCTACGGTTTTAATTTGTGTATAGGTAAATAAAACATACTCTGGGTTCACATACCTTTTGAGAGTGAATTTCATTTAATATGGATCTTCAGATTTTCAATGTCAGATTTAGTTTTCAAACGTCTCTTCCTGAGAAGACATCTTGAAACTTGAACATAATATCCAGCCAATTAAATACTTTCAAGTATAACTAACACAATGGTAAGACTTAAAATTATGTTATTAACTATTAATGTATAATTAACAAGCAATTAACATTTTTGTGCATTTATTCATTTAGGTTCAAGTTAATACCTATACTTTACTAACTATTTTTCCATTTTAATTTATATTTGTTCATAAAATATTAACTAATGAAAATTAATGCAACCTGAAATGTTAAAAATAAATATTTGTGTATGTAAAAAATTATAAAATTGCTATTGCATTATAGCTAATGTCAACATATATAACCTTATAGTAAAGTATTAGTATAAATACACTTCACAAATGTTTGTGAATTTTAATAACTTGTTAATATCATGACTATGTGAACCCGGTTACTAAAAAGGTACCATAAACGGGCTTGACATTGCAAAATAAAGGTTATCAGACTCCTTTTTTAAGGAATGCACACGCCTATCGATTTTTATGCCACAACTCCAATGTGGGCCACAAAATAAACTAAAGCATTCAGCTTTAGACAGTTGTCTGCTGGCAAATGTCCGATGATGTTACGGGTTAGCAGGACAAAGGACACTTAACTTCAGCTCAGTAAAAAGAAACAAAACCACCCTCACCCACTTTTCCAGTACAAATTTTAAATGTTCCAGGAACCCAAGGACAAATTCAGCTCCTACCGTGGGTGAACACCTTATGGTTGGGACTGCACCCAGCCCTGGCCATGATAATTAAAATGTCAGTGTGACAGCATTACTAGTTTTAGAAGCCAGACACACAAATACAGCATCAGAAGAGATATATACAGGCCACTGCACCTGACTATTACAGGAGCTAGTGACATGTGAGAGAGTTTGAGCTCCATCCACCCTGTTTACAAACTCAGGGCACCATTGCATTGAAGGGAAGCTCAACAGCTGTCAGCAAGTGTATGATCAATGCGTGACACGCAGCTGCGTTACTGGCGTTTTATTATAAGTGAAAGCGCGTTATGCGCATTAAGGTCAAATGCTTTGCTACTAAGCATATGGAACATTTTTAATTCTAGACTTCTAGATGCGTCACGGTGCGAAGAGGCCATGTGCGCAAACGCAAAGGTTACAGATGGAGACCCATAAACGAGCGAGTCAGTCGTGACAGCGAGCAATGCATTACACCAATCACATTTGCAATAAGCGTGCGGCAAGATTGGCTAAAAACGTAAAATATTGGGCTTTACGAAAGTAGACGACTCACCTGTGCAGACAGCGCGTGGCATCAAATGCAGCGCAAAGCGAAATAAAGATTTGTCAATAACTACGTCACGATCACTGGCTGATGTGAGGCGCGCGCTTTGGTTGCAAAAGTTCCACCGTTGAACTGAGAGCTTTTGATCGCGCGGCTTGCTGCGTAAAGCCTCGGACGATGACCAGCGGCTGCGGGGTGTTTCGAGTTGAACGACGAAGCTAGCGATGGGGAAGCGTGAAGCGAACTTGCTAGCTGCTGCTAGGCAGAAGACGAGACGAGGGAGGGCAGAAGGGAGGAGTAGAGCGAAAGTGTGCACGGCCCTACGTGCATTCCCATGTATTGCCTCCATTTTAGGGGGATTCCCACTCGACCTCAGCGCAAACTGCGCCTTATGGATGAGGTGAGGACACCTTGTGATTAGAAATATTTGACTAAAGGCTTTAGGATTTAAATGCATTCAATAAATATTGTACAGTACAGCGCCTATGTAAATATTTAGGTATGAAGATACGCCCTCACTCTATAAATTACACTTTGCTTATGAGTAAATGGTGGTTTACATGTGCACTTAGCATTTTTTAAAACGAGAAAACTTTACACAGTACATAACGGAATCTAAATATGATTAAAATATGTATACTAACATGATATGAAGTACCCCAGACATATTCTTCTAGAAAAAAATCATTTAACTCTACGTGGAGCGGGTCGCCCTCTCGTGGACGCAGCCATGATGACATCACGTGCCCTGACGTGTCACACAATCGTCTAATTACTGTTAAAAAATAAATTATTTACTATATTGTAGCGCAAGCATATACATGAGCCAGGTCCAAACAAAGTTTGTGCAACTTCAAAACCACTGGTATTTTGGGAGCAAACAGGAACTAAAAAAATAATAACCTTAGCTTTAAGATATTCAGTTTTTTCGGCTCATGCATTTTACTTCTCAGGTTGGTTATTGGAACAAACTACACGCCTTTTTGAAAAAAAAAAAAAAAAAAAAAAAAAGTTCATTCTCAATTTTAATTAGTTGTCCTTGTTCTATAAGACCCATACATACAATTATGAGGGAAAGGGAATGATAATCTAACAATAAGCATATTTATTTTTAGCTTTAATACAATGGATCACTGGGTTTTCCTACTGGTCCCAAATCTGACAACTGAAAACTTTCAGAACCTACAAACCTGAAAAATTCATTTGTCGCGATTGTTACCAAAAATTATCCAACCCCATAACAAAATGAGCAGTTTGTTCTACAGATCAAGGGAGTTTACTGTAAGCTTCATTTGTAAGCAGTGAGTGTTACTTTGGCTCCATCTGCTGTAGAGAGAAAAGAAAGCAAAAATTAAGACTCACCCATTCAGAGGTAGTTTAACCAGCCACAATCAACTTGGATTATTATAGAAATTTGTATTTATTAGTATTCACAAATTGTATTCATTTTTTCCCCAAGTAGAGCAAGCTTGCTCCTCAGTACAACCTATGGTGTGGTATAAATCATGAGATGAGGTGATCAACAATGGCTTTTTATTTTCAAGTAACAAAATATTAAGAGCCAACCCATAACCTGTGATTCTATGAGCAAACATATAAATTAAAGGTATGAGAAAAAAAACTAAAAAAACCATCTTAAATAAAAAAAATAATCCAAAGACAACTGTTGGACTTCAACATAAGGCTGATTTGTGATGTGCATGGGATTGTAATGGCTGAAGACACTTGAAAAAATAAAATAAAAAATTAGGCAATATTTGAAATCTCACATTACAGGAATGTAAATTAAAAACATGCTGCCACCAGATTCTTCCTCAGAACCGCAAGGTCAGAAAATGGCATTTCTGAAACATTCCAATCTTTGGCTTTCAGGATAAGCAGATGCTTTTTTTTTATCCATAGTGATTTTTCAGTACATTAATTGCAGGGACGATTTCCCTGGTGCAACCTGGAGTCATAATGCCCTCTCTCAAGGGCAGAGTGGTGATGCGACAGTGAATATGATCATCTTTCAGTTCACAAATCAAAAGACACAAGTAAGGCTGCAAGACGATAATTTAAATACGATATCTGACAGAAAACTGGTGCTAACAGATGTTCCACAAAACACATTTGTCACAGAAAGGGAAACCTGCAATTAACAACCCGTATATGCTAATATTTAGCAGTGATTTGGGCTTAAAAGGATTATAGGTACCCCCATTTTCTAGTCCGGCATTGAGTTCAACCCTTTTCCCAAATAGCTGGTGGCTACCGCCACTGCTCTACGTTTTCTAAATAGTCCAGTATGGTTTCACGGTCATCCTCCACTAACCAGTTGTCCTCTACCTGTCCTTCCGTCTCGCTCTCCAGTAGGGCTGGGCGATATGGAGCAAAAAATATATCTCGATATATTTTGCTATATCTCGATATACGATATATATCTCGATATCTTTACAGGAAAAATAACCCCCAAAAAACTACTACAAATATTACATGTTAAAGGGGCCTATGAAACATTTTATTTTTTTCTTCACCATATGTTTTATTGTTACCTAATTCTGTGTTTTAGCATGTGCAATTATTTAAATGCATAAAAACAACTTAATTAGTTAAAAACAATTCTTAAAATAGCCATATGTGAAATGTTTTTTTCCCTTCAGAAATTCTGTGTATTTACATTTTTCTGATTATCAAATGAAGGCATAAAACATTCATTTAATTTATCTTTTAATTATTTAAAATTAAGCAAACTTTATTTTTTGGTAAACAAAGGGGATTTACTATTAAAAATAAAACATGGGAGAAATGTTGTGTGATTATTCCTTATAAAATTATGTTCGTTTCATTTTAATAGTAGTAGTAGTGGGCTATCTACATTCTGCTGTACAATAGTAATAGATTTCTGTCAAATACTTTTATTTTGACGGGTTAATTTACCTTTACAGTTCTGTGTATGTGATACCACAGTCTATGATGTGATATGAGCTAGTCTTACTCAAATCAAACGGTCAGATGCTCATAAAGTGACTCTCAGTGCAGTTCTGGAGATGTTCCTCATGTGTTCACGTCTTTATTTAGAGAGAGGAAAGACAATGAAATCAGCGCGAGCGTTATGCGAGCTTCCGTGTTTAATGAATGAAGACGCGCTTCTGCTCCATTCGTTGACACAGACACGCAGAATTCATATTTAAATAGACTTTTCCGGGTTAATATTTGCAGATATTAGTCCATTTTCGCGATTTGATGTAAGTGCATGACCGACTTTTGATTAATTCATTTAAAATTTGACCAATTCCGTGACATTCCGCGTTAAACTGTAAATTCCATTTTTATGACTGGATTCCGCGATTCCGTCCGCGTTTCATTGGGCCCTACAGTAGACATCTGCCTGCCGTTCGCCCTACGCCTTAAAACTGAAGTATCTCCATATAATGGAGCCAGTTGTCTTTTTTTTTTTTTTGACTAGTTCTCTACACGCGAGGTAAGAGGGGACAAAAGCAAGGAGGCGGGGGGCGAGCGAGCGGGGGCGAGCACAGCACTGGAAGGCAAACAAGCAAAGTGGCGGAATCAGAATATAAACAATATATCGATATATACGATATGTCAAAATCCATATCGTGTTTAAAAAATATCTCGATATATTTTAAATATCGAGATATCGCCCACCCCTACTCTCCAGTGTTTGTCCAGCATCTGTTTGTTTTTCTTCAGAAAAAATGGGAGATTGTTCTGTCATTGGTGGCTCCTTGGTGGGTCTAAAAACAGTTTTTCCAGTCACCCCCCACCAAGACTTCACCTTGGCACGTAACTTGCGCCTCTCCTCCAGGCGTCGCTGCCGGGCCTCCCTGCGCTCCTGCTGCCTGGCGTACTGGAAGCGCTGGAGGAAAAGGTCCCGTGCGTATTCGTACAGCTCCACGTCCCACTGGTTAAGCTCTCGAATCCTGCGCTGGGTCTCCGGTTCCACCTCTACGCTCGCAGCACGCGTGCCGTTGAGCTGCGTGAACGGTGCGATGAAGGACAGGCGGAACGTGTGCTCGAAGAGGTACTGCGTCTTCCGCTGATACTCTGTCAGACCAAAAAAGGCCATGTTTCGCAAGTTGCGTTTGGCACTTTCCAACAGCATGGCCCAGCGCTGGCTCTCATTCATGATGGAGAGGTTATAGCAGCCCACCAGGCTGAGGTCGGCCAGCATACGGGTCTGTCTGTTGTTGGCCAGGTTGTAAGGACACACCATGAATTCCTCCAACGAACAACCCGACCAGTCGTCACCACTGTAACAGTTGGGCAGCTCGGACAGGGTGGGTAAACGGCCATCACACATGTGTTTAGAGGCCTTCCAGGTGGCACCGCGCTGAACGTGCCTCCATTCACTCAGGTACCGCCACACCGGATCCCTCAAGATCGTGATGTAGTAGTAATTCCTACTATAGGAGACAGGAAAGGGAAGAGTTTAAGAAAAAGAGCTCAAAATAAAGTAGTCACAAATTGACTAGAAACAAAATGAAAAGCAATATTGCGTATGAATCATTAAGTTGGGTAAAGCTGTCATAATTTGTCCATGTTCACATTGACAGAATTATTCATGGCGCAGTTTCTGTTGGAGCATGTCAGGGGAGCGATCTTGATGGAAAACGGAATTAATTATTGCTGGTTGACTGTAATTAGGGGCATTTCAGCATAATGAGAAGAATCATCTTTCGGCTCACATCCAGAACATTTTCCATATGAATATCAATTAAGACCGTCTGGACAGATGCATTCAACAACAGCAGAGAGGAAGTCTCTGGAGAGCCTCAACTTTTCCTTTACTTGCAAGCCAAAGATGAGCCCATGGGATTTTGATTTGATCTAATTGTGTCCATTTGAAAAGCAGGCCTTTCATGGTTCATATCTGTATGGATCAGTCTGCATATTTAACAGTGCATGCTCATTTCCCTCATTTATACATTAAGACTACATTCTCATAATGTTAATATTTAAAATACACTAAGAATTTGAAAACACTTTTAAGATCTCAAAATTAATATCCTTTTTTTTTACATGATTTAGTGGTGAGACCCAAATTCAGCTGTAAAATGGTGGTTTTTAATTCTTAGCATTTTATTTGTAATTAGGTTCATCACAATTTCACCATCTAGTTAGGTACATCAACCATAACGCTTTTAAAAACAGCCAGAAACCTTGGAGTTATGATTGATGATCAGCTGGCTTTCTCAGACCACATTGCTAAAACTGTCCGGTCCTGCAGATTTGCTTTATTCAACATCAAGAAGATCAGGCACTTTCTTTCGGAACATGCTACCCAACGACATGTTCAAGCTCTTGTTCTGTCCAGGCTGCACTACTGCAATGCTCTCTTCCAGCCAGTTCTATCAAACCTTTACAATTAATCCAGAACGCTGCAGCAAGATTACTTTTTAATGAGCCAAAAAGGATACACACCTGTCACACCTCTGTTTATCAATCTGCACTGGCTTCCAATAGCTGCTCGCATAAAATTCAAGGCATTGATGTTTGCCTACAAAACCAGCACTGACCCTGCACCCCTTAACCTAAATTCAATACTTCAGACTTATGTGCCCTCTAGAAGCTTGCGTTCTGCAAGTGAACGTCTCTTTATTGTGCCATCCCAAAGAGACATAAAATCACTTTCACAGACTTTTAAATTAAATGTTTCCTCCTGGTGGAATGACCTGCCAGACTCAATCCGAGCATCTTCAAGAATCGGCTTAAGACACATCTCTTCCAGGTTTATTTGACCCTCTAACTCTAGCATGTTTTATTCTAATTCTATTCTTAAAAAAAAGGGGGAAAAAAACTTTACTTTGTTTATTTACTGCTCGTTTTCTTTAATAAAAAAAACTAGCTTTTCTAATCTTTTTGTATTCTATTTTTTCCCTATTCATTTATTATACAATTATCAAAAGCAAAAAAGCCTCTAACACTTGCTTGCTCCATTCTTTTTCCATTCCCTTTTCTTTTTAATGAGCAATAATAATAATTAAAATAATAAACTTTCTACGTGTACTGCATTCTGCAAACTGAGACTTGTTAAAGCACTTGCATATTATTGCTCTTTTGTTGACTTTGATTGCTTCTATTATCCTCATTTGTAAGTCGCTTGGATAAATGTGTCTGCTAAATGACTAAATGTAAATGTCAATTTTTACTATCTGTCATCCATTGGTTATTAACCGAAACAGAATGAACTAACATAACTTGGGAAACTCATTCCAACCCTCACCCCTCAAAAAGCAACCATCAAGCAGGGCTCAGGGTAAACTAAAGATGATTAATGGTTAGTGCTTAAATGAAGACTTAAACTTAAGAGCATTAATTCAAAAAGGATGGACATCAGTATTCAAAAGTTTGGCTTAGTTCTTAAAGAGCCAGTAAGATGAAAATTCTAAGCTTCCTATCACTGTTTATAAGTCCTGTACATTAGGTTTAAATCCATCCAAGGTTAAAAAACATTGTCATTTTGTCAAAATATCATTTTAAAATTTCCTCAATTCTCAGAGATCCCCAAACGGTTCGCGCGAAGCTGTTCAAAAGATTCAGTTTCCTTAAACCCCACCTTTCGGTAGCATACTGTGTTCTGATTGGTCAACTAACATAAGCAGTTTGGATTGGTTGTTCCGCACACACCTCCACGGTAAACTATGCGTTAGCATCTGTTTGGGGTGAATTATGTCTTATTCCTCTCACCGCGAAGCAAACAGTAAAATAAAAAACTTGAACAGTCTCGCTGCTTTTTTTTCTGTGCGGGTGTATTCAAACCGCACGCTTCAGTTTGAATCTGAATAGCGCGTTCAGCGTGGGGGCGTGGTCACATTAGATATAACAAAGGGAGACATGAAAAACAGACATCGCGTTGTTTTCATATGGATTACTTTATCACAGAATATCTGTTTTCGGCAGCACTTGTTTAGTTTTAAAGTAGACATGTCAAGCTTTCTATAGATATCTCTCTCATGTCTCTTCGTTGAGTATTCACGGAGTTACACTTAATTTTAATGACGTGTTTGTACATGACGATCAGCGCAGACAGGCTGCAGACAGCACACATACTGATAAGACGCTCGGGAGAAAACAGACACATAACTTCATAATCATACTGCGCATTGTGATTCGGAGATGCTAGTTGTTCTAAATAAAGTTGGTAATGAACCCTCTTTTATGACCAAACGCTTTGAAAATCCAGCTGTACTCACCGAGATTAGAAAAGCAGTCATCAGTGAAATGTTGTGAACACAACAAAAGGGATTTGTTGTACTGCTCTGGTATTGTGGTGAAAATGAATTTTAGCCATTGGTTCTTCTGATTTTCATTCTTTGGCAGTGAAAATAAAACAAACTTGCCTTTAAAATTAAAAACACACTGTCTCCTCGACATGATGCTATCACACCAACCAGAGCGTCTGTGCGTGGGGGGTGGAGCAGGTCAGAGTTCCGTTTCTCCCAAGACGGTAGGCGGAGATTATTATGCAAAGTGTTCTAGTGACGTACATAGAGATGGGCAAAAGATTTGAAATCTATAACGACTCGTTTCAGCGATTCAGAGTCGACTCCTTACTTTAGAAGCCAATAACTTTATAAATCGTGTACTTTTTGGTTGAATTGCTTTCCACATTGTTTACACTGATGGACAGCTACATCATACACTGTAATACAGGTAATTTTTGATTTCCCATCTGTGTGGCTCTTTAATGTTTTTTAAAGAAGTATCTAGACTGCATTCATTTGAAAAAAAGTACAGTCAGTAATATTATGAAATGCATCATAAACCATTAAAAAATTACATTTTTAATTTTAATACGCTTTCAAATGTTACTTGATGGCAAAGCTAAAATACTCCAGTCTTCAGTGTTGCGTGATCCTTCAGAAATCATTCTAAATATGCTGATTTGCTGCTTAAGAAACATTTCTTATTATTATTGTTGAAAACTAATACATTAATAATTTTTTTTTTTTAATTCTTCAATGAAGAGAGACCAAAATAACGTTAATTTGAAATAGAGTTATTTTGTACATTTAAAAACACTATCAACCTACTACACTCAAAACACTGCACTTATTCAATCAAATCCGATTCATCCCAAAGCAAACATTATCAGACACTGTTGATCCCATGCTATGGGGCGTTTGTTTAAAGGACAAGCCTGAGAGAATGGCAGATGTTCTGGTGCCAGCAGGCTGTCTGCCCTCCAGGGCGTCTGAAAGGGTGAATGATTATCATGATTGGTCCCCTGTTGGAGGAATGTGCTGAATGAAAGCAGACTCTCCAGGGCTGAGTCAGACCTGTTAGAGGCTTTTGTCTCCGCATAAATGACTTGCCAAGAGGCTTCAGCACTGAACTGAACGAGAACAATATGAAGGGAAGGAGTGGCACCACACAACACACAATATCATAACAAAATAAATAAGTTTGTGTACCAAGACGCATTTCAGTCCATTACAGACACTGAAATTAGTTCGATATACTGATAAAAACCTATTAGACTCTCACCTGGGTGTCCTGCGCCTCTCCTGGGACTCCCGGTTGCCCATGAAGGAAGGCACGCAGCTGGTGAGCTCCGTCCAGTCCGCGTGCAGCCCGCAGCTCCAGCCGGTGGAGAACCGGGAGAACAGCCAGGTGTCCCGTTTGCCCGGCCGGTAACAGGTACACTTCTTTTGGCCCGCATGGCACTCGCACGGTCTCTCCAGCTGGATGTTGCGGACAAGGTGACGACCGAACGTGGTGCCCCCGGTTTCTGAATGTGGAGGAACACTATAACATCGTTCCCCTTGATGTTGAAATCTACAGCGCGATCAAGGTCTTTAGTGGTGAAGTTAAAGCGGGGCACGAATCGAACCAAAGCACCGTCCTCGGAGCTGTAGGGATCTCCCGCACCGGCTCCGTTCACGCGATCCCCGCGCGCGCGACTCCCTAGTCTCGAGGACAATGATGCCAGGTGGAGCAACTGGCAATCGGAAGTAGGGCAGATGTATTGTAATACAATAACGCCGAAACACAGGACCATCAGGAGTGCGATGAGGAGCCGGCTGTAGTGGGATTTTTCATCCATCTTCTCGCTGTAAATGTGGAAGCATTACTCAGTCGTGCGGTTCCCCCGTCGCGTCGCGTCGGCCAGGAGCAATGTTGAACAAAACGTGAGACTCGAGTCTCTTCAGCACATCAAAACATGAACACGCCCAGAGCTCTTTCTGGATGTTTGTCTGCTCGTGATTAACGTAACGTTAGTTTACGTCTACATGTTTCCACGAAGCTTTCCTGCATCGCATTTCTTATAAATCTTCAGATAACTTCTGCTGTTTACCTCTGCCACAATTTGGTACTCGCTCTTCCCCGTTCCTCGTTTTCCCAGTAGTCCACACCGCCCCCATCACCGTTCCCCTCTTCACAATAAAAGCTCTCTTTAGGACAGCTATTTTGGAAATCACAACTGATATGTTTTTAAATTCTACACTTCTTTTTTCTACTTCAATAATTTATTGCTTATCATATGCACGCCATGCACGTGCGTTTCATATGCACGCCAAAGGCAATATATGTGTATAAATCGTACGCCAAATAGAAACAAAATCGTGCTATTGATACGCATTTTCATGAGACCGGCCTTTTTTAATGCAATGTTGTACCATAAAAGTAATTTTAAGTAAAAAAAAAAAAAAAAAGTTCATTCAGTGATTTGTGTTTGATATTATTTGTCTTTATTTACTTTGATTTATGGAGTTATGTGGATTTCTTAACGTGATAAATTAAAAGGATTTAGCTATGTTAAAATAACAACGAACAATAGCATATTTTTACATCTATGCAAATGCATGTACAATATTTGTAACTTAAATATGTAATAATAACATACCGAGAGTAACATTTGTACACTTACAGTTCCAACTAACCTTTTGATGGCAGCCATAATGCTGAAGTGCTCCTCATTAAAACCCTGGGACTTTGCCATAAACCTACCCCTCACACAAAACTTTCATTAGGACATAAATAAGTAAGGTGCCCACAATGTAAATTTTTACTAGCATAATAATATATTTGATCTCTATAAGATAGGGAATACAGGGCCACACACTCACCTTTAACTGAATTACAGAATATTGCTTTACAGACAAAACCAATGTTATTATGCTGGTTGATGTTGTCTTAAGCACTATTCGGACGGGACTAGTTTTCTAAACTACGTTTGAGTTTCGATTCTTACCACCTGACGTCTGTGATTTTCATGTACCAATTCGGACGGGACTAACATCTCCGTGTTTATTACAGAGGTGGGAGGGTCTGATTTGTGCATCTGGGCGTCACAGAGATCACACGCTCTGTATGCGTGCATTGCATTCATTCAGAATGATTGCCTTAGTATCATTACACAATAAATGCTAAATGGCTAGTATAACAAAACTATGTTAATGTGTGGTTCCTTTAGTTTAACTTGTTTTCCTTTCTTTTTTTAAATTAAATGTAATTAAAACATTATGTAACTGAGTACATAAATGAACGTGAGTAATCTTACCTGATGCTGATATTACAATAGCCGGTATTAACAGTTTACGTGATCTTGCTCTTGATTTTATTATTTTGTTTTATTATTTATTTGCCGCTAAGCAAATATATCAAATATCCGCGCGGTAAGAGCATCTACGGTAATTCACGTTGGCCAAAACACACAAGGAAACGCGTTGTGAAATAAAATATCACCGGCAATAACAGACATTCGCATTCGGACGGGATTAGTTTTCTCACAGGATCACTGAGTTTGCTGAAAAACAGTAGGTAATTTGCTCTGAAATTATCACAGAGGTTGTGTGAGAAAAACACAGACGTGGCAGATTCGGACGGGATTAAAATCACCAAGTACGTCTGCAAAACATAGATTTCTCTAACGACCCCCTGTAAAACTAGCCCCGTCCGAATAGGGCTTTAGTCTTATATATGCAAAACACTAGTGCTATAATAAATATATATTCAAAATAACATACAAAAATACTAGCTAACATTTATTAACTATCAGATATAAATTTCAGGTTAATAATATCCCATACTGGTTTTCTTTAATGTGAGAATATTTCAACACCAGGAATCTAAGCTAACACGAATTCATATTTCACTTAGATTTGACTATATTTGTATTTTGTGTAATAAGCCTGTGGAGGTGTAGCATTCTTTATATACTGTTTCTATCACATTTATTTTCTGTACTGTTGGAAGAAAACAACAAGGGCTGATCATTTTTGAGGTACTTATCCAATATGAATAGTCTGGCAGTCTTCATCTCATCTTGCCAGTTTGTTGATTTAATAACACACATGTAGATTAAAGGAAGATTTGACACTGCAGTTTAATAAATGGCTGTGATTAATCAATGTTCTTGATTGTCTCAACTCATCCTTTGTTTTCTTTTGTGTTTTACTAAATGGTCTCTCAAAGAGACTTTCAAAGCATTTCAGTAAAACTAATACCTTAAACCAGAAATGACTCACGACACACCAAATTTAAATATCTGCAGTCTTTATTTCAACAAGACTAAGAAATGTTTAATATAACTTTTCTCTTACATTTTTAGCATCTATCTCTTTGTTTCGCCCATATTAAGCACATACTCTGAATGGGTAAAATCTGATGAACATCTCTCAGAGACCACTAAAACGACTGCTCATTATTTACAATTTTTTTCTTTTCTTTTCTTTTCTTTCTTCAGTCTCTCTCACTCCTCATTGCAGATGACTCCACTGATGTACAGGCCTGCAGGCCCTGCGATCTGTCCACCTGAAGGTCAGCGATCAATCTAAAGATGACATTGCAGAGGTTCATTTAAGAGTCCATATCATCTTCACACTGATTCGTAGTAGCTGGACATACTAAACACAAGACACTTCCTTTCCTGGTCATTGCATCAGAGCCATCTTAACATGTGACAGTGGGAAGCTTTGGGTCAGAAGTATAGAAAACACCTATTGCTTTCTATTCCTGGCAGCACATCGGACTAGAAAAATACATAACTGATCTGAGGTGCGTAGCATTGCTGTAGAGATCAGGCTAACGAAACCCTGACGATGTCTGAGGACCGGCCATTCATCCATAGATACTGAATGAACCTCCAAACGAATCAAGAAAAATGAACGTAAAAAGTATGCATGCTGCAGATACGATTAAAAGCATCATTTAAAACTCTCTTGCCGTGAGGTATTTGAATGCCAATTAAAAGTGCATGTGGCATCAGGAACGATCAAGGACCGATGGCCAGCCCTGTCCTTGCATCAGCTTGTACAATTTTCACAATCCCCTTACATAAAACTGTAACGACAAAACAAATGCTTACGGTAGCCCGGTTTACAAAATTCAAATATTATGTAACATGAAATTCGAAGCCAATTTAAAACCATCAGTTAAATTGTGAAATCATTAGAACGCATTCATCTACAGACATAAATATTTTGAATAGTGAAATCAAGATAGCTAGGAAAGCGATGCATGCGAATGACTTTTAAAGAGATGTGTGGTTAAATAACTTACTGTACAAGAGCGAGGAGAGCTAGTATTTCTGAGAGGTGGGTGAAAAGCCCTTTTAAATCAACGAGCACTTGTCTGACATCTGAATGGGAAAGCGCATACATAGCCACTTTTGAAATTAATGTTGGAACCCACCGTACACGCACGCAGCCTATTGCTCTATATGAGAAATGGTTTTAAAAAGTGTAACGACTTCAATGGATATCAACAGAGAATGGGGAGAAGGCTGGATGTTTTAGGTTACAAACAGAAATAAAAGTAAGAAAAACGTAAAGAGGCCATCCAACCTCTCAAATCAGCACCGTCTGTTACTGTGTAGTGAAATCTGTAGCAGTACCGATCATAGATTTATACCTTACAATACACTTCTAGCAAAATAAAAACCTCCACATAAAACCCTGTGTAAAATTCCTCTTGACAGCTCAGTCTTAAGCCATCTTCAGCATACGCTCGTATCCACCCGGTCCAGTAAAAAACAACTTTACTCAGGCCACAAAGTCCACATCATGCAGAATACATGATCTTCTTTGAGGGAACCATCGAGGCCTATTTAATGCATCATCTTTAGACAGACCTTACCTAACCCAAACTCCTTCCTTATCACACACTATTAAGTTATTACTGAAGACTATATTCTCAAGTTATATATTATACTGCCAAAAACACTTGGGATGATGATATGGGGGCTGTGAAAAAAAGTTACAGAAAAAAACAAACAACAAAAAAAACACTTTGTGTCTGGGATCCTCTAGTTTTGACTTCACTCAAAAGGCAGCATTGCATACATTTTGTTGGTTGCAACCCTATTTATGAATGAGTTTTTATCATGCTCAAATTCAGGAACGTATATACGATCTGCAGCCAACCAAAGCCTCCATGCACACCAAATGTATTAAAAAAAATCTGAGTACTTCATACAGATTTGCTTAAATCATACGTGTTATATGGGTTGATTAATTGTTTAACTTTTATAAAAAGCGCTTGGATGATATATACAGCCAATCGTACACACCATCCACCCAAGCACATACTCAATCTGACTTACTTTCCAACTAACACTTATTTAAACCATAACTGAAAAAAATCACGATGAGTCGTCAATGATTCTGGACACTACAGACACGGAGGAATAAAGCCCAGCGGCCGTGAGATGCAGCGTGGAAACGTATAGCTGTACATAAATGAAGTCCGTTCTTATAAACACAAAAAAATACACTGAAGGGAAGTTATTTGAGGATTAATAACTTGAGTGTCTTCCCCAGATGGCAGGCAGACGGAGATCCTGAAAGCAGTGTCTTTAATGTCCTAAGGCAGTTTTCTGCTCTCTTGTTCAAATTCGTACAAACACACATCCTCTTCCTCTCTGGGCCGGTCTTATCTCATGTGTGGGGCGAGCAGGGCGAGCAGGAGTGCCGTCGCAGCCAGGGTCAGGCTGAAAGGTGCCAACCGTGTACCACTAGAGGGCTGTTTGTTAGGTTGAACACTGATAATGCGAGGTTTAATGGGCGTTGGGGTGGAGAAGTAGATGTCCCCGTCACTGTCACAAGGGGCCGAGTCACAGCCACTTCCACTTTCCTCTCCACTGCCGGCATCCTCTGAAGAAAAATAGATAAATGTTAAAAACAGGCTTGTATGATGTCATCTTGACATTTCATACTGTATTCATTTTGAACTGAACCACAAGCGATGCCTCGTACCATTGACAAATGAGATGTCGGTGCCAGTGTAAGCAGCCTTAAGCCGACTGGTCATTTCCTTCAGCACTGCTATCTGTCGCCGAATCACCATGTCTGGTTTGGTGATGTCAACTTCCACATCTGGATTAGACACCTGATTGGCTAAGCCATTGCCTATGACAACAGATTCGTACCTGCATGTGAAAAAAAGGTAGGGAAAGTTGAGAGGACGGCCAATGTTGAAGGTTAAGGTAGGAATGAAATGGAGGAATTCGACTGTATCTGGGTAAGCAAGCAATAAGCGTGTCTTTTAAAAACTCGTGGAAAATTTTCAATATAATGCCATGTGGTTTAACAAGTTAAAAGTAACACCTTATTTTCCTTACACTAGTGTAAGTGTTCACACCTTAATTCATTTTTCAAAACAAAATGTTGAATTCAATTCAAATTTGCAGTGAGTTGTACCACATGACCTTGCTTTGTCATAAAAATATCTAATTATTTGATTTGCCTTTTTTTATTAGGATACAACAGTATATGAGACAGGAAGTGTAGTAGGAGAAAAAGAGGGGGACAGGATCAGGAAGTTTCTGACTTTATACATTTTATGATGTAATGACTTTAAAATACCTCAGATATAAAGAGAACATATAAATTGCATTTAAAAGCAATTTTGATCGAAAATTGGTGCTTCGTCTCATTGACCTACCTGCTTTTGGCTGTACCATTCCAGCATTCATCACCGACAGCAATTCGCTCTCCAACACACACAGTGTCAGGCAGGGTGGACCAGAACTTCTTGGCATGCTTCAGTTTCTTCTTAACATCAGTCAACTAGGAAACACACAGTTTGTGTTACAAACAATACATTCTGATCTGGCTAAATCAGTCGACATCTTTTTAAAGAAAACAGAATGTAATATGAGTGACAGGAAGGATGCCCATTATCCTTACCAGTCGGTCCAGACTAGTGCCAGCGGCGGTGGTGGGTCTGGCGTCAGGACTGTAGGGTCGGAAACGCCCGGGGAAGCCCGAGTCTTTTGTAGAGCGCCGGGAGCGGAAAGCCATGTTGGGTTTGGGCTGCCCACATCCCTGAAACACCTGAAACAGAAAAATATCTGTCAATACATATGCACCACAATCACATCAAATAATAAAAAACATGTGACATTTTGAAAAGAAATTAAAAACCTACCTTCTGTGAGACCTGTATGCTGTTTTCCTGCATGTTCATGATGGCGTCTGAAATCTTCACGTCTATGGGTTCTATTACTGACTCAAAGTTAAAGGGTCCCTCTAGTCTCTCAGCAAGACCAACCATGGAATCTGAAATTCATAAAATATAAAATAAATGCATTAATAAAGGGAACACCCTTAAAGCAATGCATGACATCAATGCTTTCAATTACCCATGCTCAAAAAAATGCAGTCATTTCCAGCACTAGAGGGCAGCATACAGTCATCTGTGCAGGCTAAGCTCTTAAAGAAATGTAGGCTGTTGTGCGAACAGCTCGTTAAACAGTCAGAGGCCTGAACAAGGCGCCCCAATTAAGGTTCCCCACAAAGCTGACAGGCAGGGTGAGCAAAGCCAGTCCCAGAGTCCCACGAGCCAGGAACACTTTGCAAGAGAGCATGAGAATGTGTGACGGGACCTGAGACCACACGGCCTTCAGAGTCACCAGAGGCCCAAAACACTTCATGAAACACATGCGTGGATAAAAACAGAGCCGCTCCCCAGTGTTCACTCCTAATCCAAGTCGACTCCAACTCTGCTTTCAAGCTGAGGCTTCACATAAATTGTTTTGGCCTCAGAGCAAGTGGAAACCATTTCAATGTGACCTGTTCATTTTTAATCTGTGCTTATGATACTCCTCTGCTTAGTGTGGAAAACTGGCTCCATTACATTAAGTAATGGCTGAGTAATAAATCAATTACTTGAGCCATTTAACACTCTCTTACCAAGGAAGTTATTCCACTCTGTGTCCAGATCGGCCTGATTGGCCAGGCAGCCTCGCATGACGTTGAGACAGTAGTTCTTGCAGGGCTTCAGAGCCACCTGGCCGGTACAGTATGGACAGTATAACATCTTCATAGCCGCACGCACACAACTCGGAGAGGAACTAACCTGAAAGAGAGGACGAACAAGAAGATTGAGCAGAGTCAGCAAAACAGACACAGGAGGGAAAGGTTAATGAGTCCGTAACCTAATTCATATGCCTGATGCTGCTGATAAAACTCTGAACAAAGAGCATAAGGTCACTGCCGAAGCTGTGTTTGCGTAATTTATCATTGCAGGTTCAATTGCTTCTACTAACCCAACTACACACAACGAGAAGCCTTGGCCTCTGATCTTTTAATGCTGGCAGATAAGCCTCGATTGGTCCATCCAGGTGTCCACCTTCACAGACTGATAAACCTTATAGAAAACCTGTACTTTCGATCTCTGCTGTCCCTGATCTCTGACTTGCTTAGTAAACAAGTCGCCATGCTAGCCACAGTCAACTCTAGGCCTTGGGTATTGATGAAGATTTCCCCATTTCAATCTGTTTCTGATTTACAAACTCTTGCATTTTATTTTATTCTGATTCCCTGGAGTGTATGTCAATTATGATTTTACTTCCATAAAGACATCCTCTGTTTGCTAAAGTTTTAATCAGGCCAGTGTTTCAGACTGATTCAAACTTAATTAAACAGACCTTTTTGAACTATTCAATACAATACTACAATAAATAATTATTAGTCACTTGTTTCTGGATCAGACTACATTGGTAACACTGTATTGTTTTGCATGCAGCCCTTAAGGACAGATTACTTTTCTTGCCATTATTTTGTCTTAGTATTGTATCACATTCAATGAATAATTTTATTTTGATTTTGAAAATGTAATCTTATTTACCCCTCCCTAGTCAAAGTAACTTTAAAAAACAAAGACAGCTTCTCACCGTAGAGACTTTGCCCACCACATCAGGCATTAGTGCCAGGCCGTGTGTGAACGTGCGAACTGCGATGAAGGACCGGGTCAACTGCAGGCGCAGCTTGCGTGGAACATCGCCGAAGGGTTTTAGCTGGTCCATGTGCCTGCTGACGCACTCCATGTACGATTCGTTGAACTCATACTGCACATTGACCAGTCGGAACATGCGCTCCAAAAGCTCCGTCCAGAAATCCGTTAGCATGTCGTCCAGGTTGACGGCGATGCTCCCACGGTTGTAGTAGTTGCGTAGCTCACTGAAGAAACGCTCAAAGAGCTCGGCGTTCTTCACATACATCAAGCCGTAGGTCCGCACAAACATGTCATTGAGAGATTTCTCTGCATTGTTTAACAGCTCTCTGAAGAACTCTGAAAAGAGGGACAATAACGAGAGAGTTAGTTGTAAATGTCAAAGGTGATACATTTTCAAGTGTATTCCTTATATGTTCCAATAAGTTGCAAGCTTCAAATATTACATGCATATTGTGTGTGTGTGTGTGTTTATGTATATATATATATATATATAAGGTGATATTATCAATGAAAAAAGTTTTACACAAAAAGTATTACACTTAACATACTTGAGAACAACAAAAAATGCACTTTGTAATCATGTCAAATTACAAATTTTACTTTAAGCTACACTATTAATCGTCTTAATATTTTTTGAACACTTATATTGTTGACTAGTATTAAAGCACATGAAAAGTATGTGATTATAATTTTAATTTTGGCACTTTACTTGATAAGTAGATTAAAAGTTTCAATTTTAAATATGCTACATTTCAGTTTCATCATTAACTGTCAAACTCCAAAAAGGACCAATAAAAAAAACACTAAAAAGGACCAAAATGTAGTCTATGTACTATATTCTTAGTCTTCTGAAGCCATATGAAAGGTTTATGCAAGGAACAGTTTGACAGTGATTTTTCACTCAATTGAAAATATAGTGCAGGTTTGACATCATGATGCTTTGTTATGAGTAGTGTTGCACGGTGCACCGATACTTCAAAAGTATCGCGATTCTCGGAAATTAAAAACGTCACGATTCCTAAATGTATTAGTATCGATAAGGTTTTCTTGCATAATTAACATTTTAATTGTTTGGTCAGAAAGTTCATATATAATATTCACATTAATCGGGGATTAAACGTGAAGTTATGTTCTGTATGCTAAATATGAAAACGAGCATATCTGCACAGCATCTATAACTGCGCTTTGTATCTGCTGATTGCTGATCGAGATTTACATGCTTGGTTCACTGTCATTTCGTTCATAAACGAGATGTGTCAGTTCATTCAACTCATTAACGAATGAGAAGATCTCTCGATCTCGTTCTGTGAAGGGCGTATGGGTTCACTACATTCAACAAATCACATGCTCCGTCACATCTTGAGTAACTCTTTGACAGGATGAAACCGTTCACAGAGCTGTTAACGAGCTGCGCATGTACTGCTATAAGCGCCGTGCTCGCGCTTCTCTGCTCGCGCGCTGCTGTGGAGAGAGGAACTTCAGTGAGTGAACGAGAAATAGGAGTCAGTGGATTACCTGAACGAGAACGATTCGTTCACCTAAAAGATTCGTTCACGGACGAACCATCACTAGTGCAATTTCATATATCCTATATTAAATATTTGGAATATATATTTTCATATTTTATTAGGTTCTTTGATAAGGTTAAGAAGCAAGTAGCAACGTATCTTCCGTGATGTCCCCGATGCGCGGGTCAGGGTGGGTAAAGAAATGTTACTTTATTTGCGGGCTGGGGCAGCCAAATAATGTCATAAAAGCAGGACCCGCGGGTTGAAAAAAACCCGACCCGCGCATCACGCTGCATGTGCGAGCACAAGTGATACTGTGGCCGCCAGTCCACAACTGGTAGAAAAAGATGATGCTCAATAAAGTTCACTGGCTGAGTTTTCTCCTCTGAAAGAAAAGGTTGCACAACTGACAGTATAAGGTACAATATCTGAGATATTGCTGCTAAATTGTATTTGTTTAGTTTTTTACTTGAATCCCATTGCTTAAAGTGATATTATTTATCTTTTGACATTTAATCTTCTGAGATCAGGAACATTGTTTAATATAATTGCTGTTCATATTTTTATTCAAAGTTCAGAATCAAGATACATCTATTCTTGACTAGGTATTGGTATCGAAACAATAATTTTGGTATCGTGACAACACTAGTTATGAGACGCTCAAAATTTAGTAACGATTGATGAAGTTTATAAAAAGTCATTGTCTTCAAAAGACCTGGTATACAGGAAAAGTCATCCCGACTACATTTACAATGCTTATTTTGTGTGTCTTTTTTGAAATGTAATAGATGTGACCACTATGAATTGTCAGAAAAGATCTGACAGAAAATGGGAAAAATTTAATTTGGAACATGGCAGGAAGTAGCTAAATGATCTACCGTTTTAAGATTCATTAGCTGTACATTACGAAACTTTTGCAAATGGGTATTTTTGGCATGCCCTCATTTTTTAAGTATTCTCGCATGAGAAATAAGACACAAGATAAGAAATGTAATCTCTACATCTTATCTCAAAAAGAATGTGCACTTACTGGCCATGAACACAAACATAACAGATATGAATTGGAAAACATGTGTAACATGGAACAGACTATGCACTTCAGAAAAAGCACACAGACTGTCAACTTTAACACATATAAAATGAATTGTTATTAACTTTGGAACGTCAGCTGGCAGCACGTCCATGACTTTGTCATTACAATGACGCTCGAGAGACAGCGATTTAGTGCTCCGCAGTGCCCTCCTCGGCCTAACTTGCTCTCACTGACTGGAAAACCTACCAGAATCGCAAGGGAGGCCAGAAAAGCACACGGTTATTATCTAAACAGATTAATGCATATTCCATTTGACCCAACACAAGGTTTTTACTCGCTACGTTCCAGGAAAATAACTTTTGTGTCTAAGGAGAAAGAGCTGAAAGCGCAGAAAGGATGAAGGGCAGCTAACGTCTCGCCCATCAAGCCGGTTGAGGCTGACTGCTATCAATGGCATTTTCCTGTTGTCACATTCCATTCGCTTTTCTTACTCTTCGCACCGCTCCCGCTCCGTCCTTCAGAAGGCTTTTCAATAGGATTACTGAATATGCTGACCCCCCTCCCCGAAAACGGACCTGTACCCCCCCTGAAACCCCTCGCACTCGCTGACTCTCTCCTGCTTTCAGTTCATCAGTGGCTTCAGAAGGCTCTCTTCATTGGAGACGGGGAACAATGCCCTACTTCATCCTGAGGAATGTCAGACCCCCTTCCCTCCCAGCCTCCCCAAATAATCCAGCCCCTCTCTCCCATGAAACCCTCTCTCTCTCCCGGGCCGGCAAACGCTACTTTCTTAATCTGAACAAAATGAGAATTTCAAAGAAATGCTTCCCCTCTCTTCCCGCGCTCACTCCGCAAAGCGCACCATTTGTTCTCTGCCTTTGTATCACCTTTCTCCTCTCGCTAAAAGCCCGCCGGCCCGCAGCACAGATGCCCTGTGCATAATGAGTGAGACTTTGAAGTGTTAAGTGGCATGCATCTGTGTTCTCGTAAACCGTCTTTCACTACCCATAGGCTTCGTCGACACAAACAAGACACCTAAGGTTTATAAACAAACAAAGCACGCTGTGCCGCTGTCAATTCCACCTCAAGCTAACACAGCCAGCTGAATGACAAGAGGTGTGTGTGTGTGAGAGAGACGGACAGGGGAATGCGAGTGTATTTGAGGGCTTTTCTTAATGCCCCCATCCTGCTGTGTAACCACGGATACCGGAAACACCGCAGGCCTCGCATTTAGCTTCCCTCCCATGAGTGGCCCTCGGCCCCTGGCCCCACACAGGGAGAGATAGAAGGCACCCAGCTCCACGCTCCATTGACAGAGATTAAACCTTAAGGGCCACTGCACCCGCCTTCCTCCAGATCCCCAGGAATGCCAAAGCTGTCACAAGTTTAAAGTCAGGGGGAGGAAAGAACGAGGTGAGGATGAGGAGGAGAATATTTTCCAGGTTTGCAAGTCAGTGTGCCATTACCAAAGAAAACACGAATTTACATAAGCCACTTGTCAGAAAACCACTTCAAGGACGAGCATACTAAATCACAGTCAAGTGAAATGAATTTCTGTAGTTCTTGGAAGATTTTTGTGCATATGCATCAAGGCACAATAATTATAGACCAAGCTAGATGCAAAAAAAAAAAACCTTGTTAAACTGCTTATGGGTCAATGGCATGACACTTTAGTATAGGGACCAATTCTCTCTATTACTAGTTGTGTATTAGCATGCCTGTTTTAAACAGTTTATTAGTACTTATAAATCACATTTTCTGCATGACCATATTGTAATTCCATAATATAACTCTATGGTGGTGTTGGCCACCAACACGAACACTAATTTGTGAACTACAAATTAGTAGTTAACTACAAATTAGTAGTTTATTGAGGCAAAAGTCGTAGGTAAAGGGTTCAACCAAAAATGAAAATTAGCCCATAAATTACTCACCCTAGGTTCATATGACTTTCTTCTTTCAAACTAATCCAGTTGGAGTTATATTAAAAACTTTCTTTGATCTTTCAAGCTGTTAAATGGCACTCAGCAGGTGTTGCAGTGCATCAGTCCAAAAGAAGTTAAATAAAAAGCGCCCATCCTTAATAAAAAAAGTGTCTCACCGAGCTCCAGAAAGTCCTCCTGTAGTGAATCGATGCGTTTTTGTAAGAAAAATAACTATATTTAAAACGTAATAATCACTTTAATCTAGTTGTACATGGAAGCAGCTCCGGACAGATGACGTATGGAGGTCGGCGTTGCGTAAGCACCAATCAGAAATTACAAATGCGTAAGCGCAAGTGAGCGATCAAAACATTAGTTTTAAATGAGTTTAAAAGATTTTTCTTTTAAATTTTCCTTTTCTTTGTAGTGGACATCAAGTTGTTCATAAAGCAAAGTCAGTCACTCAGCATCCACCATCCCCCACACCCTACACTCTCCACATACTTGCCAACATAACAGCATAACTGCTGAGATTTTGGGACCCAGTGTTGTTAGTGTTACAGTTGGAGGGGCGTTACTCAGGCATCCTACTTCGTCATTAAAAAACACTTTATGATACACTGGAGTCTGCCAACAAGCAGACTGTGGACCTCCCTTCTGATTTTTCCATTAAAACAACCTTCCTGCATCGATTTAGAAATGTGTGTGAAAGGTTATCCGGGAGGATGAACTACAGAACCATATAAGAATATATAAGAGGAGGAATGGAATGGCTCAACAAATGCCTCAACACAGGTCCCAAATCTCTGAGCACTCAAACATGTTCTTCAGACATCCAGAGGAGGGCAAATTCCTTATTCACTGTCCCGCCCTCCACACTAGCTTATTCCCCTACTCATCCCCCTTTGATAACTCTTCTTTATCCCAGGCGCTAATTGTTCCCCATTTGTGCCAATTAGTTGCTCAGCTTCTTTCTTTCCTTGTGGGATTTCAAACCCCCCTGCAGAGGCGTAGAGGATAAGAATTTGGTCGGGGGTTAATTCTAATTCTTACAGCGCAATCACAACTCCTCCAGACAGGGTCACCTAGACCCAGACCGGACGCACATGGAGGAACAAACACACCAAGCTCTAGAGGAAAACTATTTCTGGTAGGGGACTTAATTGCCCGTAACTCCAACCTCGAGGCTTTAAAAGCAGAAGCTGCTTCCAGTGCACACGCACCCAAACTCACTTAAGAGTGTGTGTGCTTAAATTCATTTCATCTTAATGACATCTAGCCTCTGTGTTGATAGGGAACATGTTCTACCGCATTTCCTGCTGAACAAGTTGTGTGTAACCACTTAGTCTTCATTACCTACTATAAATACATTCACCTCTGCGTCCTGTAGGCCTGACCAGCACAGAGGAAATGTCCGTTTGTGTGCGTAAACGAGAAAAATGTGTTTCTTCTACAGCAAAAACACTCTCAAAGACACTCAAGCATCTCATTTACACCTTAGACATTTCCAAAGCGAAGAAAATACTTACGTTTCAATGAAAGAATGCACTGATGGTGTCTTTGTTTGCAAGCATAAAAGCTATTGGTATTTTAAGTCCGTTTAGCTCATTAAGTCACATGCCAGGGTCTAGTGCACATTTTACGCAGACTGGCGATTCAGAGCGTATTCCCACGGTAAGAGTTCAAAAGACCTGAGAACCTGGAGATGGAGGAGAAATGAAAGGCATAGACTTATGGCAGAGAGAAAAGGGGGAGAACGGGGACAAAAGGCAGCAGAGAAAAAGAGCATAGGAGGAGGCGGGAAGGATTCCAACACGTCACATTCCTGCTCACATCTGGCTGCAATACACACGATCCCTGTTACCATTCACTCCCTGAAGTCGCACTTTCTTTTTACATTCACACAAACAGGCAATCTTTAGAGCCGACCAGGTCACCTCTCACTACCATTAATGTTCCCTGCAAGCCATCACCTCTGATTCTGTTTCCTTCTTCCGCACAGGGATCTAAAAACATGTTTTTTTTAAGTATCACGATTCTATTCAAACATAAACGTAATAAATGACTAATAAACCAATCTAATATGCCTTATAGTGCTGTCTATTATCATCAAACATTGACAAGAAAAAGAAAAATACCTTACATCGCACAGTGAAATGAATATACTATTGAAGGTGTTTTTCCTTGTTAACAATTTTTATAATAATAATTACTGATAGAACAACAATTATTCTTATTATTTAAAAAATGTCATTAATATTAAATACCTTTAAGAGAGAAAAACATAGCATTTTTATTTATTTTTATATTTTAATTTTCTTTTTTATGTTAATAAAGTTGCTTAATAATTATTATTTACAACAGAAACAAATATTTTTTATTAATAATATATTTATTATCATTAAACAAGACGAGATGAGAAATTTAAAAACCTTATTTAAATTCTAATTTGCCTAAACCAAGCAAATCTTTTTCTTGTTAAAAATGTTGTTTAATATGAATATTATTTATAATTAATTTTGATTGAACAATAACAATTATTATTATTAATTACACAACTTTAATAGCAAGAAAAAGAAAACACTGCCTTTATTTTATTTTATATATATATATATATATATATATATATATATATATATATATATATATATATATATATATATATATATATATATATATATATATATATATATATATATATACACACATACACACATATATATATGTATATGTATATATATGTATATATATATATATATGTATGTATATGTATATGTATATGTATATGTATATGTATATGTATATGTATATGTATATGTATATGTATATATATATATATATATATATATATATATATATATATATATATATATATATATATATCAAATACATATGTTTGATAGTATATTCATTCTTGATTAATAGAGAATTGTGAAAATCTCACTGGTATTGCTTTGACTATTGAATATTTACTATTATGACAACACTAGTCACACAAACACTTATATTATCATCAGATGTTGTTACACATAATTTAGGAGTTTGCTTCAAACAACCCAGAACATCATAACACACCCCAGCTCTCACAAAACTTGCCAGAAAAGCGACTGTGTTGAGTCCATTTAAAACCGCCCGGCTGCTCTGCCAGAGACACAGAGCTTTAGTAAAGCTGGCCGGCCACATGCAAGTTAACATGGATCTCATTTAGAAATAGCTGTGGCTCAGAGCGGATGGGTGACGAATCATGTGTGAGTGGAGGGAGATGTGCCATCAGCACTTCATTTATTCCTTCCTTTTCTGTCCAGTCATTGACCAATCAATCCAAACACCATCTCACCGTTTCATTTCAGAGGCTACAGTCCTTTACAGCCCTGGCTTGATTGTATCTACCCAGAGAGATGGTTTTCTATTAAATGTACCCTTGATGAACTCGAGCTGGATGCGTGTGACCAGGCCTTTAGTTTGTCTCACTTTTCCCCATTTGACACACTTTTTATGGCATGAAGAGAAGCAAACACATAAAACATGCATTATAAACCAGACGAGTATGTGTGTGTGTGTTAGCCGGCGGAGCGTCTGTGGGGTTTTCCCATCCTGAATGAGTCAGCAGTGTCGATGCATGTTCCCATGCACCCCTCTGCCCTGCACTGGGGAAACCTGATCCCGCTCTCCCAGCCTGATATTCCCTGCCACATGCACTGCAGAGAGAAAGCCAGGCCTCTGCATGTGTGTGTGGTCTGTCTGCAAGCCTGAGAGTGTGTGCGTGAGTGTGTGTGTGCGGCAGATGACTGTGGGATGTTGAGGGACAGGTGGAGAAATGGATGTATAGACTGTGTGTCTGGCAGCCGGGGGTGTCCGTCAAACTAACTGTAACACTGTATGGAAGGGCAGCACGAGCAGATCAGCAACTGATTAACCGACAATATCGCCACACATTTTGATGCAAATGACAAGCAAAGCGTTCAGATTTGGTAGATTTGCATGCAGGAACATGTGCAAGAGTTGTACTGACGGTCAAAGTGACGGTGTCTCTGGGTGAAGCTGTTCTGCAGGTTGGAGCTGAGCTGATGAACAGGGGCTTTCAGGTCCATGCGGCTCTGCTGACTCAGTTTCTCCTCCATCTCCAGAGTACAGCAGGAGAAGCCTTGAGGACACACCTTCAGGTGATTTCCTGAAAAAGACAGAGAGAATTGTACACTGTAAAAACATAAATCCAACAAAATATTGTATATTATTTATTGAATATTTTTTATTTTATTGATTTGAACCAGCTTTTCACTGCTGTACTATGTAATTTGTAAATTAAAAAGGCATTTTCAGTAATGGTCTCAGACTTCTGGACCCCCACTTTATAATGTAATATAACGCTCTGACAGCATAAGGCTGTTTTACAATGCCAATAAAGCGCTAGTATTTAAAATGTTAAAGAGCAAGTCATTTTATTTACTCATTCTTCAACGAATGAACTATGTCTAGACGTTTGGCGACCCGAAAGCTGAAAACCTAACGTCAAACTTTTCCAATACAAATCAAACAAAGAACAGAAGTGAACACGATGTGCTTACAGAATAATGTGAGCTGACAAGCCACAGGCATCCAAGACAAAAAGCAAACACTGAATATTCAGGACCCTGTGGACGCATGTTTCGGTAGTTCTAAGGGAACCTGGGCTTTCTTCGTGATTCGCCCCATCAGAAAACAAGTCTGCGCTGCGGTCGTCGAGTGAATGGCACAGATGGACAGTGAGCGGCTGGATTAAACAAGGCGTCACATTAACATGGGGAGTGTGAGTAGGGTGGACTGCGAAGTCGCAGCTGCAATAATGTTTTGTTTTTCTTTCTTTTTTTAACGCGGTTGTTGGAATTCAAGAGAACACAAGGGTCCTTTCAGTGGACTGGACTCCGACCGGCGGTTTGGCTACCCATGCTGCTGTTCACCGAGACTGGCCACTCAGGATAGAGCACTGCACACTGATGAGAGATCCCCGCTCTCAGGCCATTTCTCAATTTGAATATACATTTAGCTCCATGCATTTCATGAAATTTAGATGGTTTTGAAGGCCACTGTGTTCCTGTGAGGGATAATTGGGGCACAAAAACAATCTGAAAAGATTGTAACCTTCATCAGTATGTCTAATGAATATTAATTAGGTGACATAATGCTCATCCAATGCTCGCAAAGTGACTTTTTGAAAAACAGATTAGGATCATTCAATAGATTGATCTAATGGATGAAAGCACCGATCTAAACATTATAGTGATCTTTTTTCTTTATACAATGACCAAGTAAAAGTTTTTAAAAATAAAGAGTCAACTACATTTCTAAAATGGCTAGTTATAATGGTTGTTCTAATAGTTGACAAACTTAGGTTTACTCATGAACACTGCTCAGTGTCTGTAACAGGCGCAGTGTATTTTATCATGTGCACTACGATATCTGATAACTCGTATCGGAGCATCTGCTGAACACATCGGCGTGAGTGAAAAGCGAGGAGCTGTTGAGAGCTTACAAATAATCACCATCTCACAAAATATCCAAGAGGAATTGTCACTGACCACTGCCAGGGCTTGTTTTACACAGACGGAGCAGGAAGGAGAGGCAGCGTGTGTTAATGTGCATGGATATGGTCTGCTCTTTTTTTAATTAAATATCATTGGTATTGACTGGGGTGTTCAACGCCTTAATCCTGCATTGAAGCAGATTTGCAAAAAAATATAAACCGAAGTTATGGCTTCATATATTAGGAGTCTGAAGGAACTGGTCTATAAATTTGAGAAAGAGCAGCACCTTCACCCTTCCGTGGCACCGGACCAGCTGTACCCCTCAACTC
>NW_020526827.1:55000-77153 GCF_003368295.1 Carassius auratus
ATATCCTCCTCATGCTCCACGGAGAGCACCAACTATTCCCTGATCCTCTGAGGCCACATTCACAGGTTACACTGCTGAACCAAAGCTGGGCAATTTCAAAAGCAGGTTCTTCACTTGATCCATCCGCAGAGGTCACGTATCAGACCTTGTTTGGAATGAGCGCTGCTAATCCCTTTTGCTATTTAATCTGCAGTTACGAGCGATCCTCTGAGCCACACATCTCTCTGCAGCCCCATGGGGCAAGTGTCATATTAATGAGGAACTGAGTTAACGAGCAGGATATCCCACGCCAAGTGGCCCAACTGACACTCGTGCAGGGCAGGAAACCCTGTTACAATACGGTACAGTCCAGCCAAGCGGGGACACACGGGCTCGATCTGCAAACTATGGCCTTTGTTTCCGGTAAGGCTGAAATAAAGGAAGCAACACACAGAGTGAATAGACAAAACAAAGCCACCGCCAGATTACTGTTTGGCCAAAATATTCTATTCAAATTCATGACAGGAAAACAAGTTTAGACTAGGGAGACTTTCCGTCACCTTCAAATTGGTTAATTAATGGTTTAACAGAGGTAATCGTGCAGTCAAGAATGTGACCAATTTTTAACCGTGGTAGATGGACAATTGATGCAAAACACATCCTTGATTTTTTTTTTAGGTTAAATTTTATATTAATGCATAATGGAAAATGCATGTTTAAAAGATATAGTTCAGCCAAAAATAAAAGTTTTGTCGTTAAATGCACCTTAATGTCATTCCAAACCCATGAGGGTGAGTAATTAATGGCAGAATTTAAATTTTTGGGTGAACTATCACATTAATGTCATTTTAACAACAACTCTACCTTCATTTTAAATTGCCTTGTATTGAGACAGACTTTTAAAGCAGTCATTATCTGTTTTTTTAAAAAGCATGTTATTCATCTCATTGTGAATGACTGCATTTATATATTTTTATTTTTTTCAATTAACATCATGGCCTGATTTTCCACTGTGTATTTTAACCCTGCCCTTTTATTGCAATGGACTTTAAACTAGCATTTACCCGTGAATATTAAATCAACAACTGAACAAAATGTCTTCCATTTCTGTTACATCGCAACTTAAAAAATATGAATATTCGTAAGTCTCTTATTTAATATAAACTCGTAAAAACAGCATTAGAATTATTCATGAAACTTTTTTGAGATGAACTACATTATGTTGCACTGAAGGATGTGTTAACATACCAAAAAAAAGTATTTCATGTCAACTACCCTTGTTTCAGTAGAAACATCTCAAGTTTGAAAGAGTTACAGTCAGCGCTACCTACATCTGGTTGCACTCTAAACTCGCATAAATCACATCCAAAAAAGATTTAGACCCACAGAAATGTTTAAATCCACTTCTTGCTGAGCTCTTCATTCAAATCATATAAAACAAGCACTCAAAATTTGCTTTGAAACGGTTCAGAGATTAGGAATTTCAGCTGAGGGGAATTAGAAATGAAGACACGTGGCAGTCTGCCACAAGGCTAAGAAAAGCGTGTGCGAAATGATGCTTCCTTAAATTAATAAGGGATTCAAATCTCACACATACAGCTGTCAAAATACCAAACCACCAACATTTTCTTTTCAGATGGCACGTGGGTTAATGAAGAGGAAATAAGAGTGCAAAAAACAAATCAATACAGCTGTTTTCACCAAAAGTCAAGGTCCCGATCGTATCCTACCAAGTCATAACGCTTGACTCTTAATCACGGGATGTTTGTGTGATCTCATTAACCAGGGTAAGAGCGCAGCAGTTAAACCATCTCTTGGTCTTCTGTGGTGCACTTAGGCACAAAGCAACATGACTACACAAAACACAAACCAGATGTAAAGTATGATGCCGGGCAGGGAGCCTTAATACCTCGTAAATCCTCAAAAACCCTGAATCCTTGCAGTGAGACACACATATGTTAGATTGATGTACACACTTGAGCGATCACCCACAAGTTTTCATCCTTTTGTACCAGTCAATCTCTGATTGCTAAACCAGAGCAGGGCCTCTGGCCAATTAAAACTCCCCACTGGTAAGCATTCCAAAAGGCTGCCATCCATGAACATTTACCCAGAAGTCCCTGGGGAGATTCCACAACATCACTCTGGCCTCTCACTCCGGGTCTGTCTCCCTCTCCCGCCCCAGCGTGCCGTCTCGGGCTTTGTCTCCACTCACAAAAGCTCCCTGCCTACACCACTTCCCAGGTCACCTCATTGTGAATCATTTAACTTGGACTGGCTCTTTCACAGACACATTAAAAGTCAGGACACTTCATGTTTGGAGTTTAACAGAGGAATCAACGGATCTCTGTTGTTCATTACTGATATAGTCCTTTCATAAATGCCGGAGTGTGAAGTTTCTCATTCAAACTTCATGGAAGTCAGTTAATGACCAATCAGGGTCGGATCTCATGGCGAAACCTGACAAGCACAACATGGCGATGAAAAGATCAAGATCAATACAATGATTTCATAAAACTGTTAAACATGGGTTTGACTGCACATTAAAATATTTTGATGCCGATTTCTATGGATGCACTGAAATGGCTGAGACCAATAGTCCATAAATTGTCATGTTCTTAATATCTTAACGTGCAGAATAATGTAAGTGATCTTTGAACTAGGGAAGTAAATGATTAATCGATTATCGGTTAATTGTCAATAAGAGATGCAATCGATTAAGGCTGACGATGGTCGGTTAACCAATTTAATATTGGGTTGTATTTAATATATCATCATTTATCTACAGGAACACTGGAAATGTATAGATCAAATAAAAATTTCCATAACAGTGCATGAAATACCAGAGGACATATCATCCCCTTATGGAGCCAAGCACGGGACATGGTGAAGGAGTGGACACACCGGCTCCACAAAATGGAGCAAAGTTCAGTTGGAAGCAATTACACACCCCCAACCAATTCCTCCAGCCAGAGATACAATAAAAGACTAATTACAATGAGCCTGTGCGTAAGCAGAGACACTGACAGCCTGGAATGCACCGTTTATTTACCCGTGAGGAAAAAGAGGGCAAAAGGTACAAGCCAGGAAGAGACGAGAAGGAAGAGGGGGTTGAAAAAGAGAAGGAGAAAAAAACATGAAAAGCTGATGACACAGCTCACTCTAATGCTACAATGAAGGAATCCTCAAACCCTCTCCAAAAATGAACATCTGTGCACATGTTTGCATGAGGACACACACAGATGGATGACAGCAGAGAGGTACGCAGGGGGTGGGAAGATCCAACGTGAGAAACTGCAGGCCTGGCTGAGCAGTGACAATAAATACATCACCTAAAATAATCAGTCAAATAGTAACAAACGCTCTGGGGGATTGCAGGAAACTCACATTCCCCCTCAAACGGCAATAGTCCCAAACCAAAGCTCTGCTGCAAAGTAAAAGTTATGCTAAGAGGTAAACACAGGATGATGCACATCATCAAAATGTAATAAAACAATTCTTGCCGCCCCTCCCAAGCACATCTTTTCTTGTAATTCTTCATGACAATATGGAATAAATGAAAGAGCTTTAGATTAGTTGCTATGTAACAAAAACAAACAGTATACGCAAGCTTTCACTGCGAGATGCATTTCAAACAAAAGTTCAAAAGTGGCAATTAATCGTTCAGAGTCCACTTATGTTATTCTGCACTGTTTTTTCCCTTCTATGTAATCTTAAGGGTTTTTCAATTGTTTTTAGAATAACATTATAATACCATTCATATTTTTCTTTTTCTTTTTTTTTATTTAAAGAGACTAATCCAATGTATATTCGACATCTGAGGCTTAATACTATAGAAAAGCACTAAAGTTTTTTCAGTAGTAATGTTATCAGTTTGTTTGTTTTCATATAAAAATACGGCATGCAGTTGCATCAAACAATGGTATAAACATAATTCAATGTAAATTGTGATATTCTTAATTAATAATCGCAATTTCAAGGAAATAATCGACAATTATGATTTTTTTCGCAATCGTGCAGCCCTAAATAACGGTTCATATTTTGTTTGAATAGAGTGGTGACTGGCTTTTAATTGACAAAAAAAAAAATCTATTATGATTGCTCTTGAATATACATATAAACACATAAACCTCTTAGAATCCACTGCTTTTTTCAACTTTCTTTTAGCATTCAAACCACATAAAGTTTGAGTTGAGCGCATATGTACATCATAACATGTATAAAAATAGTCAGCAGAAGGACATTTCCCACACAACTCAACTTTCTGTATATTTCTCTCAGTCTGTGTCTCATACAGTACAGGACTGAGCAAAGACAGCTCTTTAACTTCAAACAGCCATAAAAGATCCACACAAACAACCTGAGGTTCAAAAGAGGGCTCTATCTAGGTCAAAGCACGTCTTGTTTGGAGATTTTGAAAGCCCACCATAAGCCGCATATGACTGAAACCACAAACACTCTCACTACATGGCTCTCCAATTCTAGATCCCCTTCATTTTCACACTTACATTCTTCCTGACTCAAAATCCGCTTTTTATAAACAAAACGCCTACTTAACCTTCAGCATATGAAAGGTTTTAATGCAGGAGCGCTATATTGTATCCTCTTTGGGAAAGCAAAGCAGTGGAAGCCCGAGCTGTTCTCTGTCAGTGTTTATAACCGACATCTAAGAGCGGCTGAAATCCACCAGATGTCGAAACTGACGGACAAGCATTGAGGTAATGCACAAGAAAGAAGAGGGATGGTAAAAGAGAAAGAGAAAAAGAGGGGCCAACGGGCAGGATGAGGTCAGGCCAAAGATCATATTTCCAAGTCCTCAAAGCTACAAAACTCCAACAATGATTCTGATAGACCTGTTGGGCTTAGGAAACTGGATAGCCATGAAGTTGATGGGAAGAGCGGCAGCAATAAGTGAAACCTACACCGGGATAAACTTACTATGCTTCTGACTGACATCTCGACCATCTAGGATATTATATATGGACAGGAATGTCAATAAATCATCCAATAAGAGGATCTTCTGCTCTCAAAGAGTGAAATGAGATCAAATGTGGCCATTTTGAGGTTTTGCAGGACGGTCCTCCATTTTGTCTTATGACTTTGCCCCACCTTAAAAATGTTCATCCAGAGTCTGTCTGAGTGACTTGTGGCAAACTGAACAGTCATAGGGGAGTAGGGAAAAAAAAAACACATTTAAACATCAGAGCCAGAGTTGGGACCGGAGCCGAGACATTTGGTTTTGATGACCGTTTTAAGAGTTCCCATCACCTCGTCAGTTAAATTGACAGAGGTCTGCGAGGGAGCTCTTTAACCGCCTCCGCCCGTCTGCCCGAACACACACCACCTCAATTCTCCGTTCTCTCCAAATGCTTTTTTACATGTGTATGAAGTGTAGAATTAGGTAATCGAACGGGCTTAAACGAGCCCTGGACTGAGGCTCATCAGGGGGAGTCTTGATGTTGGCCGTGGGAGTAATTAGCAGGGATTACAGGAAATCTGGAACATTCCCAGAGTGGAGGGCTTCTGCCCAAAACCCAGATGAGCCCCTGGCCTACATCTCTCGGCTCTCAAAACAGCCACAAATGATTGTGAAAGGCGAGAGAAAAACCACAGACATCATTTAGTCATAATGATCATTACTGCTTTACATTAAGGCTGTTATGATACAATCATATCGCACTTTAAAACTGAGGTTCAATTTGTTAACATTAGTTAATGCTTAGTTGATGATACATATTAATATTAACATAAAATAACAAATGCTTGTAAAATATTCTTCATTGTTGGTTCATAACAATATATTAATGTTAATGAATGGAACTTTTTTCTAAAGTGTCACAAACCCAATATTTATTTGTATGGGCATTCATGTCATTTCAGGTTGACATACACTACCCTTTAAAGCGTAGGGTCGGGAAGTTTGTTTTTAAATGTTTTTGAAAGGAATCGCTTATGTTACCCAAGGCTGCATTTATCTGATCAATAATTCAGTAAAACACTATTGCTGCAAAATATTTTTACAATTTAAAATAACTTTTCTATTGGAATATATATTTTTGTAATTTAGAATATAATTTATTCTTGGCGGCAAAGATGAATTTTCAGGAATCATATTTCTTCGGTGTCACATGATCCATAGGAAATGATTCTACTATGCATATTTGCTTAAAAACATTTATCATCATCATCAGTGTGGAAAACAGTTCTGCTGCTAAATATTTCTGATACTTTGATGAATAAAAACACCATTTGTTTAAAACAGAAACCTTTTGTAATATTTTAACTCATTGCCTGACACTCTACTTACTGACCCTCTACTTTCCAATAACAGTACACATATTGTGATGCACTTATATGCAACAAGTATTTTGTTTTATATAAATGTTTGTGAGACACAAAACACAAGAGGAGAAAGCAGAGCACACCACATCTATGTTAAACCTCTAGTATTTCTCATTTGGTTATATTTATGCAGCTTTAAGCAGAATTTAGGAAGTGAGAAACACACCTTGGGAGAAGATCTCTGAGCACTGCTCACAGCTGGATCACCAACACCAATGTGACTAAAACAGTGAACGAAAAAAAGACACCACCTCTCCAATAACACACACAAGGAGTTTTTCTGAGGAATGAGGTTAGGGGAATGTCCCAAAGGAGAACTGTATCCACAGCTCAAGACTCTAGTCAGTATCTGCTCGAATACTCCAGCACATATCATCCATGCTAATGCCTGATTACAAAGCCATGGGAGGAAGGGTTTAAGCAAACAGCAGTCTTCGCTGAAGCGGTCTGTTTTGGTATTAAAATCATCTGGAAAGCTTCCCACACACAGAGCAGACAGGGAGGTGAAAGGAGTGGGACAAGTGAAAGAAACGGGGGGATAACACTTGGACAAGACTATGCAGAAATCCAGGATGGATGAAATGGCACAAGGAGAGGGAGAGAGCGAAAAGAAGAAAAAAAAGTGTAGAAAAGCTGCTTCGGCACAAACACTTCCTACAAAGCAGTCCCTATCCAGCGGGATGCAAGGGAACAGGAACAGACCCACCGGCCAAGTTTGGGGGCCCAGGGAGTGTCGATTTAACAGCATGCAAATGGGAAGTGTTAACAAGGAACTTCAGTGGCAGCCTGTATCTGCCTTCAAGTGTGGAAAGCCACAAACACAGGGCCAGATTTTATACAGCACCCATCCGACATCACTCTGTGCTGTGCCAGATTTACTCTGGGAAAACCACAAACAACACTAACAATGTCACAAGAGACACACGTCTTGGGCCGAGGAAGCATGGGGCTTTTTTCTTCATGTCTGTACACATCTGCCCCATTCGGAGCGTACAGATGACTCAGGGTGAGTCAGAGCCACTGAATCCCGCCCCGGGCAAAGTTTTGAAGCGTTCCTCACATTCCCTGTGAGCAGGTCACACGCTCTCGCTCAATCAAACGCAGTGGCAGCTCCTCTTAGTAACATGTTAAGTTGCCTCTCACTGCCGGCCTTCTTCTGTCAGTCAAAACTCCCTCCTCTTTCATTCAACGGTCAGTCAATCCTCTGTTGAAGATCCTCCGGCTGAGTCTTTGTTGCCGTTCCTGGCTTTAGGGTCCCAGTGAGGAGGTCTTGGTGGTCCCCTGTGGAATGTGCTAAGGAGGGGGCAGACTTGGGCTAAAAGGGGGCGTCCCATTGTTCACACACACTGCACTTACCCCCCACCAGGCCGTCGCTCTCTGGAGGTTTTTAGGAGGGGGATTGAGAGGAAGCAGAGGAAAAGACTTTCTGCAAAACTTTTCCTTAATTAGGTCATGGTTAATCATGAAGATCTTTGGATGTAACCAGTACTGCGTCTAGGAATTATTCTGGTCCACCCAATCTTTAGAAAAAAATGTCATATGAATTCGCTTTAAGTATAATTTCTCGAAAAAAATAAATAAACAAAAAAACATCATAAGCAAGACGTTCCACCCCTAAATCTAACCGTGAGTGGGGTGTAAGCATATCATACAAAAACGTTCCAATGGAATAGCATGACTTTATATGAATCAGCCACCAATTTGCCAAAACCTAAAATAGTTTGAATTATCATTAGAGTGTACTGGCCCGGTCAGGTGGCACTACTACGTTTTCCTCCTGCCTTCTCATTTCCAAACACTGCTTGGGTCTCATTCACTAGACCACTTCCTCCTGATAGCCAAACTCAATTACAGGCAGTTATCCACTGTGCTCAGGTCACTGAGAGCACAGCCACAGATCAGCTCTGCTTCAGTCTCTCCCACAGCAGGACAAACACGGACCATCTACAGACACCTTAATAGTTGACATTTCAAACAGCAAAGTTAATGTTTCACATGGTGACATGGGTCAAAGACTATTTAGAAAATATGTTGTAATTTTAGCAGAATTATTATTTCACCACCTGACTTTAAAATGTAAAAAAGGTGTCTACTGAAATTACACTATAATATAATCTACATTTCAGTCGGCAAGATCTAAAGAAATATTAATAATAGTACTTGTATTGAACAAGGATGTATTCACTTGAGCAGAAGCGATAGTCAAGACATTTATAACATTATTTATTATACAAAGATTTCTATTTCGAATAAATGCTGCTCTTTTGAACGTTCTATGAATCAAATAGTCCCGGGAAAAAAAAATTATCATATGTTTCCACAAAAATAATGTTTTCAGCATTGATAAGAAATGTTTCAGCAAATCAGCATATTAGAATGATTTCTGAAGGATCATGTGACACTGAAGACATATGTTATGATGCTGAAAAATCCAGCTTTGCACCACAGGAATAAGTTACATTTTACAATACATTAACATAGAACAGTTATTTCAAATTGTAATATCTCAAGTAGAAGGACCTTAATGTGCATAATCATTGTAAATCTATTAACTCATAAAATAATGAAGCATTTCGACTATCATTTTACAGTAACATTAATTTAATGAGTGACATCCACCCTGATAATTATACAAACAGCTGTCAATAGTGACATCAAACATGATTTGTTCTTTAATTAATCGCACTCCAGCGATTATCCTCTGATTAGCTGGAGCGGTGGGCTCGCATGCTCTGACCTGACACAACTTCAACATCTTGTGCCTCTCATCCCATCTGACTATCAGTGGAAATAGTCGTTTGTTTGCATTTTACAGTTGAATTATATCTCATTTACAATCTTATCTGTAATGCACTGACTGCATACCCAAAGCTCCATGATGGATTTAGTAGAAAAAAAAAAAAAAAAAAGTTAGGAATTCAGCAATTCTATAAGTAGCTGACAACATTACCAAATTAGCTGAAGTAGTTAATGAACACACAAGGGACTAGAAAAGGGCAGAACTACTTCCTGCAAAGTTCTGTGCTCACAGATTCAGTGTTGACCTGCTTATCTCTGACGTGACACAATCGTTCAACTATTTATCAAAGTGAAATACAAGGCAAGCAATAATAAAAAAGCCTGGCCTGCGAAAATAAATCTATTACATTGATGAATCCAAGCTACAGGCCAAAGATTAAGCATGTCCAATTCAGATCTGATCTGTACAATATCAAGAGGCCAGCGAAGTTAAGTCATCACCTTTCCGAGTCTCATAATGTACTGAAGTGCTTAAGACTGGGATGAATCTTTCGGGAGAAAGGGGAGGAAACATGTTTGATCTTTGACATTGTCCATACCTGAGGCATGACGTAAGAGCAAACCGCCAACGTAAAGCAAAGCAGATTTCTCCAGAGCAGGGAAAAGCATTCTCCTGGATTGCTATGAGGAGCTGTTGACAAGGCGAGATATCGATCTGGTCAGCATTAACCACTCCTCCTCTGAAACTTTTGAAGATGGGCAGCCTGCCACTGGGCGGGAGACACTTTAAACATGTGTTTTATGACATCTAGGCCAATCAAACCATCATGAGCAGTGAGGCTTTTTTAAGAAGGCCAGCCGGTACTTTCAGTTTAGCTGAGGATTGGAGGATACATGCGGTTTAGTCCTCAGCAGGGATCCATGTACTTCACGGCTTAAAGAACTATGAAGCTTCTAAAGGTGCAATAATCCACAGTCCTCTCAAACTGTGAGGATCCAGAGAGGCACTCTGACCATGAAGAATGATCTCTGCTTCTCCTTATAAAACCATGCTTATCCAGCAGAGAAACATTCTAACACCAATTTCACACCACAAACTCCACCTGAGTACAGCTTGGTTGAAATGGCCACAAGTATAGATCTCAGCTAACTTATTTGCTAGGGGTCCAAAACATGATCCTATAACTAATTAAAACCCTACAACTTTCATACACTTCTACCTGGCATCCCACTTGCTTTTTAAGGGTTAGTTAAAGGAATCAAACAGTTGGTGGTTGCCATTGACTTCCATAGTAGGAAAAACAAACAAACAATGAAAGTCAATGGCAACCACCAATTGTTTGATTACCAGCAATCTTCAAAATATCTTCTTTTATGTTCAGCATAAGAAAGCAACTCATACAGGTTTGGAACGACATGAGGGTGAGTAAATGATGACAGAATTTTCATTTTTGGGTGAACTATCCCTTTAAGGACACAATTAGCTTTTAAAACATTTCGCTTCAAGGGTCAAGGGTTGTAGTGAAGTATTTAAGTAACTCATAATCATTCATTAACCACATTTGTTGAAAAAATCGTAAAGGGATCATTCCAAACATTTATGCACTTCTTTATATAACGATCACATTTTTGTAAAAAGTTGACAATACAATGAAAGTCTAAGAACATCCCTCAACATTTATTATTGCATAAAAGTACATAATAAACGCTTGGAACAACATGAAAGTGAATAAATGAAAGTTTTCTTTAATAATTTGGGTAAATTACCCCTTTTATAAAAGGGTTTCTTCAGAGAACTTCTAACTAACATTTAAAGACACAAATAGCATTACAAGGAATTTGTGGTGGATATGTGTGATAATAGCAGATCAAATTAATTCCTCATTTTAGGTTTACTTCAATCTAATGTTGAACAAGCCTTTAACCATAAGATCTCAAGTTCTTTCCACTGCATAAGATACTCGCTGCTGTAGGAAATCTTGCCGTGTTGGATGCTGTGCCTGCAAAAGCCATAACATTCGAAACGTCTGATTTATGATATTAACAAAAGCAAAACAACATTCAAGCGAACAGGTCTTTAAAAGAAACTGCTGGTTCGAATTGCCTTTCTTGACTCGCATGAGTCACGCGGAAAATGCTTCGGTGTATAAATAATATAATACCTTTGCTAGAAGGCAGTCAAATCGTCATGCATGGGATGTCATTTTGACAATTTGCCTGATTAGGACTGGCTCAAAGCATGAGGATGGAACTCTGCTTTAGGACTACAGAAGCATAAAGAAGACATGTTTTGACTGCGAGGTGAAGAGGGCCAGCTCTGAAAGCCAGAACTGGGGAGGGCCACTACAAGTTCAATTAGGTTCTCCTGTGGACCATTTTCTCCCTAGCACCAGGAGACATTGTTAAGCCAAAGCAGGGCTTTTTGTGCTTCCTTTTTTTGCTTTCTAAGGACCTCCACCCCTCAGCGACAGCAGACCTTGTCACTTTCTCAGTATCAATTATCTCAGTCTCTTATTGACAAAGGCATGCTAGCTAAGGTTAGCCTTGCGCAGGGTCCCAACGCATATTGTGCACCATTGTGAGAGGCACACGCGCATTGCACCCAAACCTCTAAACGAGCCTTTATAATTCATTCTTTAAAGCCATCACAAAAAAACTAGAGATCTGACACAATAAAACATGACAAATGCAGGGATGTTGGGGAACAATCAAAGTTTGCATTACAATGACACCTCTGGAAAGACAATGGACCTGTTGGGCTGGAGTAAAGTACAGGGAAAATTAAGGCTCAATTGTTCAGCAGTCATGCAAGCAGCCTGTTCAATTAAGAATTACAGGAACACAACAGATATATTATGCAATAATTCATTCTGGTCCTTAAATTTGATTAAACAATGTTTCAAGAGCACATATATTTAATTCATACCACCAAGCTTGCATGCATTCCCTGCATTATAGATCATAGCATGTGTGTAGTTAGTATGTGAATAAAAGGGACTGATTTCAAATCAGAGCAGTGATGAGCTCAGATTGATCAAATCACATGATGTATGGATGCACAGCATTTTGCAGTAAATTATACATTTAAGATTGAGATGTTTTTTTTCCTCATTACTTATTTTCCTATATTACGCTTTAAAAAAAATAAAAGGTTCTTCTTTAGCATCTAAAGGTTCCACGTAGAACCTTACCATTTTTTTTTTTTTTTTTGATTATTAAAATGTCATTCACATTAAGAAAAAATATATATACATTATGAAAATATTTCACTGAAAGTTTTTTGGGGAACCAAAAATGGTTGTTATAGCCAAAACTGTGTCCTGAGGTTAGTTCCCCTCCTAGTTCAGGACTTGAAGAGGATCTAAAAACTGCTAATTGTTCCACTCCCCCGCACCCATCCCGCTCCAGATAAAATCACTGCATTTACATGAGCATTAGCACTTCTGAATGACAATCACTGTCCGATGACCGACTCTCGCTTACAATGAGAAAGTACGACACTTTGAAACAAAGCCAGTAGCTGGGGGTGCGGAGGGGAGGAACGACAGAACACTTGTAGCTATAGAAATTAATCACGAGCTGCATCCCGTTTAAAAGATGCAGTAACCGAGGTGCGGTAACGTGCAAGTTAGCTGGAGAAGGCGACTTAAAGGGGCAGTTCATCCTAAAAAAATGTTTTTCCAAACATCTATAACTTTTCTGTGTAGGCCAAAAAATTCTATATGTAGAATGACAGCCTCAAAATTCACTGTAATTGTATTCATTTTATGAATTTAATGCAAGCGAAAGGTGAATGAGACTGTCATTCTCAGTATCACTTAGTTACAATAATACAAATACAGAACAAAAAGTGGAAGTGTAGACAGTATATTTGCATTATGTAAGTTACCTTAATTACCTACTGAAGTACAATATGACGTGTAAACAAAAGTTTAGAAATGCACATATTAAAAACAACAGAATAACAATATGGGGTAGAGATAAATTTACACACTCTGAAAAAGTAGAAAATGCATTTGCAGCCAAGCTGAATTACGTTCTGCGTTATATTTACTTATAACTGTGTATTTACATAACTTGTTGCTTTTTAGTATAAGAGCCTTGGTGTTCCGATTTAAAAAAAATGATTTACAAGTATCACAAACTATTTTTGTTAATAAAATCAGTGCAACTCACCATGAACTCCTTTGTTGGGAACATCGTTGACGTTGAAACCTTTGGAGCTGTAGGCAGTTTTGACTTCGTTGCAGTTCTTTAGCTTCTGATCAGCTTGAGCCGAAACCACCAGCGACATGCACACAGCGAACACAACGAACATCTTCATCGCTGACTGCTTGATCAATCGAAGAAAAAAGTAAAGTAAAACAAAACAAAAAGTCAAGTCACGAAATCTCTTCGATTCGCACTTCTGATTTCCTCATGGGGATTCGGTGTCTGTTTAACTTCTAAACGATCGGATCTCGCGAACTGGCTTTTCTTGAGCAATAAAAACCGGGCCTCTGAAGAATAACGAGCGAAACAATCCCGCAGTGTGTAACAAATAAAAAGCGACAACAAAAAGTGAAGCGCTCAAGACTTTTCGCTCTTCGTTTGCAAAGTTTTTTTTTTTTTTTTTTTTTACGAAAAACAAAAGCAAATCTGCGCTACGTCCAGAACTATGCACGCGCACACATGTTCAATGCTGTAAAGGGTAAGGCACTTCTTAACCAGCTTCTTCTTCGGTTGAAGAGTTCCGCGAAGCAGTTTGCTCTGTAGAAAGAGAAGGGGGAAAATGCGATAAAAAGTTTTAAGAAAGTTTCCCCCTCTTGCGCTGGTCTGCAGTCTGGACGCAGAGTGGAAATTGAGTAGTCGCTTTGCGCGCGCGGCGAGATCTCGAGTCAGGACTGCGCGTGCACGCAGCTAAGTTCCGGACAAAGAGACCTGGCCACGCGAAACACACGGGGTGGAGCATGACGCGCGCAGGAGGTTACACTGACTTCTATCAACATTTGGAGTCTGCCAGTACATATTGTTCAAATCATTCTTGGGAGTTTTTGCCACTTTAATTGATATTTAAAGGGATAGTTCACCCCTAAATAAAAAATATGTTATTAATTAGGCTACTCACCCTCATGTTTCAAACCTTCATTCATCTATAGAACACAAATTAAGATTGTTTTGCCCTTCAGAGACAGCAAAGCAACTGAAATCACAGAAACATACAAAGGACATCAGTAAACAGTAAACAGTCAAGTGACATCAGTAGCTCATCTTCAGTTTTGTGAAGCTACGAGAATACTTTTTGTGCACAAT
Source organism: Carassius auratus (assembly GCF_003368295.1). Classification (NCBI taxonomy): domain Eukaryota; kingdom Metazoa; phylum Chordata; class Actinopteri; order Cypriniformes; family Cyprinidae; genus Carassius; species Carassius auratus. The sequence continues at coordinate 69,353 of NW_020526827.1, forward strand.
TAATTTTTTTTTTTGTAGCATCACAAAACTGAAGTTGAGCTATTCATGTCAAATAGACTGTTTTACCAACGTCTTTGCTACATTTCTGGACCTGGGGACATTACAGTTTCAAGCAGTTGCTCCCAAACTGTGTAATGCCCTGCCACTGTCTCTGTGTGTGGTTGATTCTGTTGATTCTTTTATAAGACAGCTAAAGACACTTCTATTCAGTCAGGCTTTCAGTTGACTTAGCTATTATGTTTTGTATGATGTTTCTTATTTTTAAGTTTGTCCTAATTTGCTATATGTAAAGCACTTTGTGATTTTATCTGTGATAGGTGCTATATAAATAAACTTTACTTACTTAGGTTGCGTTGCTGTCTATGAAGGGTCAGAGAGCTCTCGGATTTCATCACAAATATCTTAATCTGTGTTCTGAAGATGAATGAAGGTCTTATGGGTTTGGAATGACATGAAGCTGAGTAATTCATGAATTAATTTTGGGGTGAACTAACCCTTTAAGAGCATAGATAATTGGATGGATGGATGGATGGATAGTCAGTCTCTCTATACTACAGTCACCAATCACAGCTCTCTAGAAGGGCTCTAAACATAGGTGAGAACTTAACCTCAGATATGTCTGCATGTCATAAAATGTGACACAGATCTGTAAGGGCTGTGATGTGGCTAAAGTCCCAATGACAGTCAGGAGGAATGGAGGAGAGATGCCAAAAGACACAGAGATAGAGAGTGAGAGAGACACACACAGTGGAATCTCAGCCCTGCTCCCATGACGAGCAACATAACCAAAACATCTCACTTAGATTATGACAGTCCTCAGGGACAGCAGCCTGTCTTTCCAACAATGACACAGGCCATAATTAGAGTGGTTTTGAACCGTGCATAAGTGTGGTTGTTTTGAAACTCCTGAGCTCTTTCTGAAAGTAAAGATATCAAAAATACAAATATTGTTCTGCATATACTGTCAGACCCTTCTGTCTGAGTATAATGCGTAAAAATAATGTTTAATACAATCTTTGTATAATAGATGAGAAATCATAGATGGTTCATATTATTCTATATCATTGCTATTTGAAATTATGCCTGATGTTCTCTCAATTGCTTTTCACGTGGAAATGGGGCCTTTATTATACGCAGTGCTTTTTCCTTAATCTCATTCACATTGCTAATAGTTTTCCGTTCATTGTTAACCTTGAAGAACATGAGCACAGAGAGCACATTTTGACATGTCTGGATGTGCCGGAGCATGTGTATGTTTCCATGTGTTGTTGTGGTTGTGTGTGTGTGTGTGTGTATGGTCTGATGGGGGGGAGCTCTTAGCAAACTGACATTCCAACTATTGTGTCCCCGCATTCCTCAGCCTACTCCCATTCATACTGTGTGACCGAAGCTGGGAAAGCCAGTGGCCAATGAGAACCTGTGGAGGGTTCTGGGGTCCATTGATTGTGGATATGAGAGAGTGGACCGGTGTTAAACTCAATAGAAAACAAAAGGTGAGAATTCTTTTTTCCCAGAATACTAGTAATGGACAGATCCACAGCTATAAATTCCTGCCCGTTCTTCAGGTCCTTATCGATCTTTTCAAATCGTTTGTAAATGTTTAAAATACATTTAAATCAGTGTTTAACATGAACACTAGGGTTAAGCATTGAACCATACTTTAAAATAGAACAAACGTTGTAAACTAAATCAGGGAATTTGTGTTTAAATTAACCTTTAAAGATTATGAAAAAATATATATTTTAAATTATTGCTACATTATATTACTGGAATATACATTTGAATTATTTTAGTTTATTTAATATGATTAACATTTTTAAATGAATACATTTTAAATGACTACATAAACAAATTAGGTTTTTTTTTTTTTTTTACTTTTGGCTTTTACCAGTCATTGTCTATTTGTTGTAAGCCTTTTTTTCTGGCATACAAATAGAAACAAGCAAATAACCTTATTTTAATTTAGTGATATACTGGATAATTAAACATTTATTTATTAGATGAAAAATAAATTAATTTTTCATTATCGCTTCTTTATCTTTATTGTTATTGATGGCCAAGAAAAAATATTTACATTTCAATTTTAAAAACCTAAATTGATTGCACGCAGTAAATTGTTTAAGATGTGTTGCTCTAGCTTGTTTTAATTAAAGAAATTGACAAATATATATATATATTTTAATGCATTAACATAGTGGTCCATTAGTATGGAGATAATTTTCACCCACATAATCACAAGAACAGCAATAAACTAGTAACAATTTCTGTTGAACACAATTAGTCTGACTAACTGTGCCACCCTAAACAAAGAAGACCAGTTGGTTCTAAAAATGGGGGATCCCTGTATAGCCACTTTATTACCCTAAGAAAACATTCAACCTGCGCATTTCAATGGACCTGTTTGCCCATTCTTACTTGTCCATTAACATTCAGAGTGTAACCAACAGCCCTGCTCAGCCCCTCTGCTGCTCTCTGGCCTGATAACCAGCCTCCCTTCACCGCTTTAGGAGAGAAAAGACCAGAGGGATCTGAATCTGTGAAAACATGAGTGTGAAAATAAGAGCATAGCAGCCTTGAAGTCAGATTAGGTTAATAATGAGATAAACTTTGTTAAACACATCAGGGAGACTGTTGTGTGTGTTTTTTGGGTTGGGTGGGGATTTGTGACAGAATATTAACACAGACTAAATAAAGTTTAATTTGCAACTGTAGGTGTGAGGCACCACAGGTGTGTCTGACAGCTTTAGTCAGCTGAGAGGAGCTCATCAAGACAAAACGGAGATGAGTGGAGTTGATTATATGCTATTCAGTTTGCCTTCACTTTCTGTAATTAGGTCAACATGCATTTTTTTATACTACTGAGACACTGGATGTCGAAAAGACACCCCTCGACTGGTTGGAATGAGAATTGCATACAGACACACAAACATATACACCTCACACACTAGTACGTAACATCAAAAACACACTTTTTAGTTCCATTAAGACTCCAGCATTTCACCAACAAACTGTTAGAAACAACATCACAACTGCAACTTTAACATTTTATTTGATTATCATTTACATGGAAACTTTGAACCGTCACAAATAAACAGAATTTGCACTCTGAACGTTCAGTTTTGAGCAGTATTGACCGCCAAACATTCTGTACACTGGGTTGGCCAAATAGAGCAGGTACAGACAGGACAGTTTCTCCATTAATTTAAGGTCTGAGTAAATGTACCCTGGCGTGAATGAAGAGCTCTATTTTACCCCCCTCCCCCGTCACTCTGGTTATTGAACGGCTCAAGCCCAAGAACTCAAATGTGCCAAATGGCCCCCTGAATGCACCCCCACTGTGCAATCAGTACCAGTATAAACAGTATTGCAGAATTCAGTTTAATTACAGCACTCAACACATTCCATTACTGGCAGAAGCACATCCTTCATTTAATGCATATACTGTATGACAACAAGATATTTGTTTCAATTAAAAAGATATTTGATTTTTGAATATTAATCATTTAGCCATAGTTTATTTATTTTTTTAAGTAGCTATGCTTTATTTTCATTTAAACTGAATGTATTATGCCTCCTTGCAGCCTAGGGTTTATATTACTTACAATTTTACATAAAGCATATTACTGTAAATATCCAGTGCCTTTCAGCCAAATCTAGTTTTGAATAAATTATGGTATCCTTATTTGTAAGCACTTAAACTCAAATATATTTATTTTATAAACGGTGGAATAAAAAGAAATCTCAAATAAACAGAAGCTCCGAGTTTACACTGATGCAAAACAATTGCTGCAACCATTGCCTCGCAATTGGCCTCTACCTGTGTCTCATTAAAATAACCACCACAGCTAAGTGATCATTATCTAGGCTGTGAATGTGAAGGACAGCTGTGAAAATGAAGACAAAAGAGCGTTAGGGAGAAATTTGAGCTGGACTAAAACAAATGTTTGAATTAGGAAATGGCCACAAAATATTAACCAAGCGCCTGGATGTCCCAGCTGGCACTGTTGGCGCAGTTATCAGCAAGTTGGGGCTAAATCCAACCCTCCAGACATTGCCCCAAAATGACTGTACCCCAAGGCTCTGTGCATGAACAAGAGAGCCGTGAGGTGAGCTACAGAAAGGCCAGTGATCAGTGAAGGTGCACCAGTCAACCATATCAAGAGCTCTGCGTATCACTGGCCTGTTGGGGAGAGGGGCACAAAAGCTCCAATTACTGCTAAAGAATCACATAAAAAGCATATCTGCAGCCTGGCAAAGAACATAATATTGACTGAGCTGCAATGTGTGAAAAGATTTCTTAGTCAAGTGGGACTAACATATGTGGCGTGATATGTGTGGTGTAAATCACTAAGAAAATACCATGCTCAATATAAAGACTAGAGTAATGCTGTAAAGTCTGGGGGCATCTAGTTAAACTAAAAGAACTGATGTTGGAGAGTACAGAGGAGTAAAGCAAGAAAACATTATTTAGTCTGCTACAAACTCAAACCCAAACAGAAAATTCACTTTTCCAGCAGAACAAGAACACATGGTTGAAAGATATATCATGGTGATGCATACTCAACTCTTGTAGACTCGTCTCAAATTTACAGCTGGCAAGATGGGTGTTTAATAAAACTTGGCTGTCTATAGAAATCTGTGAAAAATAGCTGTGACTTCCCTTTTTGGCAAAACCTTAATTTCACTCTATTCATTTTTCATTTTGGTGCTGCCCCTCAGTTCATCCAAGTGTCCTTAGATGGGAATGCAAAATTATTATGTAAATTTAATGCACTGAAGTAATAATTCATGCCTAAAATTTAAATGTGCGCTGAGAATTGACTCATCCTCAGGGCATCCAAGATGTAGATGAGTTTTTCTTCTTTCTTGTTGAAATTTAGCATTACATCACTTGCTCACCAATGGATCCTCTGCAGTGAATGGGTGCCATAAGAATGAGAGACCAACAGCTGATAAAAACTCTCAATAATCCACACCACCCCAGTACATCAATTAACATCTTGTTAAATTAAAAGCTGCATGTTTGCAAGAAACGAATCCATCATTAAGACATTTAACATTGCTCTTTTCAGTGAAAAAGTCACCCTGTCGGAATCAGGAGAACAATATGCACAAATCAAACACTGTTTATAAGCAAAACTGTTCTAAATAAATATGTTGGTGGAATTTTAATGTTAGACAACAACAGGGGATGGACTTTTTCATTGGAGTGTACATTACTATTGTTTATGGACTTGTGTTTCAACCAGAAGGGAAAGCCTTAATGATGGATTTGTTTCTTACAAACACACAGGTTTTTACTTCACAAGATGTTCACTGATGGACTGAAGGCATGTGGATTATTGAGATGTTTTTATCAGCTGTTTGGACTCTCATTCTGGAGGCACCCATTCACTGCAGAGGATCCATTGGTGAGGAAGTGAAGCAATGCTATAGTTCTCAAAATCTGTTCTAATGAAGAAAAAACTATTTTATATCTTGGATGGCCTGAGGATGAGTCATTTTTTTAACTGTCTAGCTGAAATGTAGAAATTTACCACTAGTGGTACAAAATAGAATTGTCAAAAAAAAAAAAAAAAAAACAGATTCCCAAACCTCTTTTGAACACACAGACAGTTTTGATCCAAACTCAAGTCTCTGGTTGAATCAAAGGTTGACACGAACACTCAAACAAACAGTGTTTTGAAAAAGCCCAGTGTTTACAATCTTTGAGGAAGTCGATCTACAAATGGATTTGGATGGTTTTCTGGGAAGCTGGGAAAGGAGGCACAAACACACAATAAATAAATAAATACTTTACACTCTTCATCTTCAAAATGACTCTTGAGTTTTAGAGCTTTGAAATAATATAAAAAAAAAAAAAAAAGGTATGATTTGAACTTGGTAATCGTCTGAAAACTTCTAGGACACTGTGTATCATTCCAGTTGGGGGACGTCTAACACAATGAAGCTGATTCTTTCAGAACAGAAGATTGACATGCCTTTAAGCACTGTACAGAGATCAGTAATGAATTACGTCACAGGTTATGAAAGGAAAACAGTGTCCATTTGTAAACACTAGTTTTCCAATTCTGATCTGAAATGACAGCTTTAGCCCTTTGTGTATAAGATGTCCACAAACAGAAAACTTGCACAAATACAGATGCTCAAATCCAAGCCATCTTTCAGTGAATGCGAATGCTACAGTGACCTGCGAAAAGAAGGGAGGGAAAAAACAGAACGTTTTTGGTGTCAATTGAAGAGAATGCTTTAATCACACGATTATAATACAAGGATAGAGGAAATGAAAGAGAGATAATGAGCGACAAAATCAAAGAGGGATTATAAAATCCCACAATTTCTGTAAAGGGAAAGTCAGTATTCTAATGAAACAGTTTAAAAGCATTTTTCTGTAAATGAAGTACAGCTGTGTCGCCCTGTAAGGAGAGGGTTTCACAACGACACGCCGATGCCTTGATGTCCTCCTCTCCAAGGGTCATTTACTGCACAGGAAATGAGCAGCAGAGGAGAAGCTCACTGGAGTGTATGTATGAGACAGCGATCGTACGTGTCTCAGACTCTGTCAGTCACGCTTCCTTCGCCTTAAGTGTGCCCATTCACTCACAAAAGCTGAGCCTCTTTGTCTTTTTCAAAAGCGATTTAGCTCCTTTTCCTCCAGAAGCCTTTGCCTTTGTGTAAAACTGCATGTGTATAGCAGAGGGGAGGCGATGCTCAATGTAAAACACATGGTTGTTGTTGTGGCATACGAGTTCGGAGGGAAAGAACATGATTCTTGTATGTAGAAATAATGCTCTTCATGCTGTAGAAGAATGAGTTCATAGTCTGAGCGTTCAGATGATATTGATCCTCAAGTCCACTCAAAATATAGAAAAGAAGAGGCTGCATATAGTAGACATGAAGGCTGGAGAAGAGGAAAGGTACTTGTCCTTGGCCAAAATCATGGAGCTGTATGTACACATGGGCATCAGTTTCTCTTCAAACAGGAGCGATCACTGAGCCAACAATATGAAGATGACGATGGCAAGATGAAGGTTGCAGTAGGCACATGTGCCCGCCCGTGCGCATCCAGGAACGGATTCGCCGCCATGGGTGTCTTTTGCCAGTCTGGGAGTCAGGAGCAACTCGTGAAGCGTTAAGTCGTCAATCGCCAAGTTATCCGCCAAGTCTTAAAAAGAAAAAGAGAAAAAATATTATCTGGAGCCCACATGCGAATATAGGATTGTATAAAGAGTTTTGGAATAATACTGTTGGTTAAATAAAGCTATTATTTGGCTACATATTGATCGACTGGCTCTGAGTCCGTTCTTTTTAGTGAATCAAACACATTCCATACAATCTGTGAAGTCCAGTTCCTGAATTAATGATTTTAATGAGTCTAATGATTCTTTCTAGAAAAGCAAACATATACAGGTCTGCTACTAGTGTGGTCTGATTTTTGACACAATTACTTCAATGAGTCGGTTCTTTTGAGTAAATCAAACACATGCTATATAACCATGTTTATTCTGATTCCCGAACAAATGACTCTAGATAGTAATTCTTAGTGAATCAAAACACATGCAGCAAATCAGTGTAGGCTTGAATCCAGAATGGATGACTCTCACAAGTTGGTTCTTTCAAGAGAATCAAACACATGCTATTTAACCAAGTGTAGCACGATTTCCAAACTGTTATTTTTAGTGAATCAAACACAATCCTGAATTAACGAGTCTTAATAACTGGGTTTTTTTTTAGTGATCAAACTAATTCTGAACAATCAGTGTAGTCTAGTTCCTGAATGAATGATTCTAATGAGTCTGTT
>NW_020526828.1:0-37084 GCF_003368295.1 Carassius auratus
AAAAAGCTTGTTAAAGCTACTAAAACTGTACACCATCATTTTGAAACACTTCTCTGTTGAATGTGATCAGAGCATGGTTCCAGTAGTGTTTGGAGAAGCTAGGCTTCTAAAAGAGTTTGAGTCTTCCCTCAATAGCAAATAATACACACACAGAATTGATATCGAGCTCTGTCAAGCAATCATTACACTATTTGGTTTATTTTTATCATTAACTGACACAGTTACTGATCGTGTGATGGGTTTACATGCCTGGAGTGCCACTTCACTCATCTGTCTTTCGGTTTTTGTACTGTGATGAGGGGGACATTTCATTTTGAGGGTTTCTTGACAGAGACAAGAGTGTGTGGATGGAGAGATGACAATGCAAATGACCACTCACTGGAGAGGCTCGCTCCATAAGGCCAAGAACAAAGAAGCACGTTTGAATTTGATAGATGGACTCTTCTATTTATGCTTTCGCATTCACTGGGAACTCTCTCCAGATTGACAATGCAGCAGCCACTTCTCCATTCGATCCTTGTCTCCTTCCGTATTGGACGCTGTTGCTCATTTGACCTGTAGCGATGCAGGGGTCTCCTGATAGAACATACAAGCCATGATTGATCTCAGAGGTTAGTCAAACATCTGCCTCGCTCTACTACAAGGATCTTCCACCCTGGCTGGTAGTCTGGATTTAGCTGGCAGCAAAGGTTGTATTTACCTTATTAAAACAGATTGAAATGTCTATTTGTTAGCCACTGTGCTATTTAATCTTTTTCAGGGCTTCGTTTGAGATTTGTTGGATGTCCTTCTTGGTTTGACAAAAAAAAAAAAAAAAAATGAATAAGGAAAAAATGTTGTAATATAATTTTGAGTCACTACTATTCGCAGTACTTTTGAGAGTTCGTAGTTCCTCAGTGGTTTCAAGCTAACAAGCTTGATTTTCCAAAAAGTAGTGATATAGAATTACTAAATTCTACATTGGTGTTATTAAAGACCCCTTTTTTAGCACATTACAATGGAGTGAGCAAATAATCATTAAACAATTTCTTCTAAACTTTTTATAATTTAACATTTATTCTAGTGAATCAGTTTGTTCAAATAGCTTGTTTAAATTAATAAAATGTTAAATTATTCAGTGAATCAAATTTAGTTTGCCTATTTAGGACTATGTACATCAATCCATAAAGTTTCCTGTTACAATAATTAGTGTATAATTTATTTTAAAATGTAATTTATAATTTTCTATTATTTGTGCAAAATAGTTGTCATAATACTATTATTATTATTATTATTATTATTATTATTATTATTATTATTATTATTATTATTATTATTATTATTATTATTATTATTATCATGTTGCCATCATGACTATGTGGTTTGGATAAACTTTGAAGTCTATCCAATACTATAATCAAATTTAAATTCCATTTAATGCAAAATTATTTTTATATATATTAAGAAATATGAAAGTACATTACAGAACTATAATTACAAAATCAAAATAAAATAATACTCATTTTATTTTTGTGTATATTTGTATGTGTGTGCGTGTCTCTTATTTCTGTGCACTGGCATCTGAAAAACAAGGCTCAGTTTTCATGAATACAGGCATGAAAGTGTGTTAATGAATACAGATGATCCATCAAAGTTGATGTTGAGGAGCCTGTATCATCACAATCCGCAGGGAAATGAGAGTAGATTTTGCTTCATTTCCATCGATTATGTGATCATAATTGCATAACCTATAAAGCGATTGCACTGTGTAGGCTGCATGCATGATGCACATGCAAATGTCATCTCCTCTCACAGATGGGTTCTCTAAAAATGTCTTTATGTCTGTTTTTGATGGAATGCAGAAATGTCATAAACGCATTTCACAAATGCCTACTTCCATGATAAGGGAACATTTCTGGAGCTATTGACGTGAGACTGGAGATTTTTATATAACGGCACTGCTATTATTGTAAGAATTAGCAGATCTGGATTTGGCTAGACTTTTATATGAAAAAAATAATAATCTGGAAATCAAGTACACTGCTGTATATCTCCATTTTCCATCCATCCATTGTATACTTGTTTTCCAGATATTTTATATGATTAATTGCATTAAACTTCTAGATGACTGAGCTGAATAAATTAATTTGAAGCATTTATTAGAAGCAATTAAGACTGACATTTTATGGTTTTTACCTTTTATTTGATTTGCACTTGTTCAGTTTACTTCTAACTGAAAAAATTCCAGTACAATTTGATGAACTTTAAGACATATATTTCTGTTTTGACAGGCAGTATTTGTGTTGACTAAACCAAAATCTGTAGGTCATGCTGAAATCCATACGCAAGATAAATCCTTAGCAAATATAGCCTAATACAACTGTTTAATCCCTTATTGTCCTGGTTTTAACTGAGCTGTAAATCTCCTGACCACTGATGAGAGCTCAAGGCCACATTCAAGTTAGGTTCTCTTGTTAACTTCTGTTGCCTGTGATTGTTGTGCCTACAGGCTTTCAAATTCAAATGTTTTTTGTCATCCTTTAATGATATTGTAGGGTGAATTCTGAACCAAATCAAACTAGAAACTGGCCTTGTGCAGACCGGATTGTGCACAGTTCATATGCCATAATAAATGTGAGGACATTACTGTTTGTATGTCAGTTGAGCGCTATAACTTTAAATTAACAGCGTGCAAACATGCTGACTGCCCCTTTTAGGACCTTGGCAGAGCTCAGCATATTTAGGTCCAACTGGCATTTTGCAAGGAAAAAATGAATAAAAAGAAGACAGAATCTGGAACTCAGAAGCAGAACTGTTGTCTCGGTCTTACTGCATGTTTGCAATAAGTTGTTTTTCTGACTTGGAATACAGACTCTGAATGCTGTCTGTCTTATGCCAAAAACAGAAAGACTAATTGATTTAGGGGTTAAATAAGGGAGATGGAGAAAACAAGGGAAATAAAAAAAGACCACAAATGACAGACCACATTGAGTCAGAAAGACCAAGATTGTTTAACTTTAAATATTTATCATTAGAGCTGCTTTTCACATTCGTCTGAAAGCCACTCTCTATTATCGTATTATACTTTCCTTATTTTCTCTTCTGTTTGCACTTTGTCTGTGTCATTGGTCTGCAGATATTGATGACTCTGTATGATTTATCGTTTGTGTTTTGAATTTTTCATCATTTCTAAGTCACCTTGTAAAGTGTGCATAAATGAATGTAATAAATGTCCATATTGACATGACAGCATCACAAAGTTGCTTCCATGATGCGAATCTCCCGTTCCACCACATCCCAAAGCTGCTTTATTGGATTGAGATCTGGTGACTGTGGAGGCCATTTGAGTAAAGTGAACTCATTGTCATGTTAAAAAAAAAACAGTCTGAGATGATGTGAACTTGACATGGTGCATTATCCTGCTGGAAGTAGCCATCAGAAGATGGGTAAACTGTAGTCATAAAGGGATGGACATGGTCAGCAACAATACTCAGGTAGGCTGTGGCGTATACGATGCTAAATTGGTACTAAGGGGCCCAAAGTGTGCAAAGAATACCCCATACCATTACACAACCACCAACCTGAACTGGTGAGACAAGATAGGATGGATCCATACTTTCATGTTCTTTACGCCAAATTCTGACCCTACCATCTGAATTTCACAGCAGAAATCAATACTCATGAGACCAGGCAACGTTTTTCCAATCTTCTATTCCAATTTTGGTTAGCCTGTGTGAATTGTAGCCTCCGTTTCCTGTTCTTAGCTGACAGGAGCAGCATCCATTGTGGTCTTCTGCTGCTGTAGCCCTCTGAATGTGTTTCAGGGTTTGACGTGTTGTGCATTCAGAGGTATTCTGCATAATTTGAGTTACTGTTGCCTTTCTATCATCTCTAATGAGTCTGCCCATTCTCTTTTGACATCAACAAGGCATTTTTGTCCACACAACTGCCCCTCATTGGATCTTTTCTCTTTTTTGGACCATTCTCTGTAAACCCTAGAGATGGTTGTGGGTGAAAATCCCAGTAGAGCAGCCGTTTTTGAAATACTCAGACCAGCCCATCTGGCACCAACAACCATTCCATGTTCAAAGTCAATTAAATCCTCTTTCTTCTTCGGTTTGAACTTCAGCACATCCAAATGCCTAAATGTATAGTGTTGCTATAATGTGATTGGCTGATTAGCAATTTGTGTTACCAAGCAATTGAACAGGGGAAACCTAATAAAGATCTATTTTCACAAAAACATTCAATTGTGCTGGTCTGTCTTATGTGATAAACTACAAATAATGCATTTGCATTTGCACAACAACAAACACAACTTAAGTCCCATCTAACATGGTTGACCTTCCAAATATGGTTTACTATGAGTTTTTTGAGTTGTGTATGCTGCGGTCATTATGTAATTCATGGATGATTTTTAATACTTTTGTCTATTTTGAGATGGTTAAGGAGTGAAGGGGAATAAGGTCATCTTATTTTATGCTGGATATTGCATGGGGCAAAGTTTTATGAATGCCTGGTATTGGTTTGAATGCCTAGTAAGTGTTTATGAATGCTTGTTCATAAACGGTTTTTGTTTATTTTGTTGGCAAAAGTTGTGCTGACAAATCATGCAAAGCATCTTGGGACAATATTGTGTGTTAGACACATCAGATCAGCTCTTTGGTTTCTGAGTGCTTTGAGGCAACAAAACATACATTCCATTCGAACGCGTGAGGTCTGTAAGATCATTATTATTGTTATTATTATTATTATTATTATTTTTATGTTTTTGAAAGAATGTGCTTATGCTTACCAAGGCTGCATTTATCTTTTCAGAAATGCAGTAAAAACAGTCATGATATGAAATATTTTTAAGCTTTTATTTCTGTTTTAATATATTAGAAAATATTTTAGTATGGTAAAGCTGAATTTTCAGCAGCCATTACTCCAATCTTCAGTGTCAGTGATCCTAGTTTAATATGATGAACTGCAGCTCAAGAAACATTTTATTTTATTATCAATTATGAAAACATTTGTTTTGGTTTATAGTTTTTGTGAAAACCATTATACATTTCATTTCAGGATTTATTTTTAATAAAAGGTCCAACATATATATATTTTTTTTACTTGAAATAGAAATCTGTTGTAACCTTATTAATGATTTACTTTAACTTTGCTGGTATTTATTTTAGAACTATAGATAATTAAAGTTTTTTGTGGAACTTTTTATCACTATCAAGCTCTAAAGCTTTAAGAGTATTTCTAATGAGTTTAATGCTTCAAATCAGTTGTATCCGTATAAACTTCATCCCAACCAGCTGCAGCAGGGCATCTGGTCACACTTGGCCAGGATCTCTCCACAACACAACTCTCCACCCCTACCCCCTCCACCCCCACCCCTATTTCAGACTCGGCACTCCAATCGCCGGAGTAGGAGAGATAATGTCGACAGCCCACAGCAATTAAACCCCTCGAGTCTAGAAGCAGCTGATAGGGGCTCCTGATTGCTGTCTATTCTGTTGTGCATGAGGAGGAGGTAGATTAGAGATGTGTCATGCATCCCTAAGCCTTACACTCTCTGGGCTGGAGTGTGTCATTAAACAGTAAATCATTCTGATTGAACATGCATCATCTCATAGCAACTTCATGACAAACCCAGTCTCAACTCCAGGAGGCAGATCATCTTTTTATGCAGCATAAATCAGCTGCCATCCACGTTCATCATTCACAAATCCGCTTGTAATGCTCGCAGTTCCCACTCTCTTCAACCTAAACCCTTGAATATTAAATCCTATTCAGCACATGAGGCACGGGCTCCTGGCTTCATCAAGTGCTATTGATGATTGTTTTACAACTTTGCCTGAGATTGTCTTAAAAGGAATGTTTTGGATTCAATATGAGCTCCATGACACCATTCCTGGCATAATGTTGATCACTGCACAAAATAATTTTGACATATAGCCTTCTTTTCTTTTTTCTTGAGGTTAAAAAAAGTATTATTATTATTATTATTATTATTATTATTATTATTATTATTACTATTATTATTATTATTATTATGTTTGTTTTCCAAATATTATTTATTGTTATATTTTATTTTCCATTTTGTTATATATTTTATTTTATTATTAATTAATAAATGTATTTATTGACTCAAATAATGTTCTACAATAATCAGCATTACGCCACAATAGAGCATAATTTTAAAGTGGAATTGTCTTGGACACAATATCAAATTTAGAAAAGTTGGCATGACAATATTTATATATATAAAAAACACAAATTGTATAAAACGTTTGTTAATTATGGCAAATAAACAGCTATTCTCTGTGCCTGAATGATGCTTGGCATGATTGCATTGATTGCACATTTTTGTCCTGGATCTCTAATTGACTGTTAAACAGAACTACTTCAGAAATCTGAAGTGCAGTAAGAAATTTATATTATGTGGGCATCTAAAATCTGATGTTTTTTTTATTTTTAATTTTTTTTATTTTTTTTATTGAAAATTAAATAAAGCTTTGATTTGTTTTAGTGTTACATTGAGGAACATGTCACCACAAACAACCTATATTAATGCACCACATGCAATCATGTGTGACAAGGGGGGAAAAAAGCTTTAGCAAACATGGTTACCTTCTAGGAACTAATAAATGTCAATCACTGATATGATAAATTGGTTTTATAATTTCGCAGGTGCATGTTTAATGTGCATTTGAATTTTAATGGTTGCATTTATACAGTATAAGTGCTTAAAATCACTGCAATGGTGGTTATCTTCATTACAAATCTTGATTTAAGGGCTTTTTATTTATTAGGCTCCTATGATCACTTAATTAAGTTGGAAATTATTTTGCATAATTGTTGGTCTCTTGAATCATTGTACTGTTACCTAATAAGGGAAACATACCAATTGTCTCAGCAAACTTACTCTTTTAATTAAGATCTAATTTGCCTGTTGTTTCCTCATACTGCTGAAAGGTGTGTGTTTATGAAGTTGGAATTTCTTTTTAAACTCTATACTTCAGTTGCCAAAATGGCAACAGAACAAGAGGCAATCAAGAAATATTTACAGTATCAGCTGCTGCTCTTCTGAAGGGCTTTAATTGCCTAGTGAGACGAATTATCTCCTATTCTTGAATTAGGTGTGGAAGCTGAAGAGGAACACTCAGTGTTAAAATTGCCCAATCTACATTTTGATAGATTTAGCCATTGAACATGCAGATCGTTTGATTTGCTTTTTTTAAAAATGCTTTCAATGAAGGAATGATCCATGATTGTGGAACAGTTGCAATGTATAAACATTTCAGGTGAATTATACAATTGTTGTTATTATTATTATTATTATTATTATTATTATTTCTGTGTTATCAAATAAAATGTGTATGTTTGTTTGTATGTTATGACATTATCTATTTTAATACATTTATATGACGTTTTTTTGTTGTTATATAATCCATATACTAGTTTCATAGAACTGATATTATTATGAATGCTGGTAGTCTACCATGGTTTCCACAGAATATTAAGCAACACAACTTTTTTTTAACGTTGTTTAGCGATAATAGTAAGACACGTTACTTGTGCACCAAATCAGCGTATTAGAATAATTTCTGAAGGATCATGTGACACTGAAGACTGGAGTAATGATGCTGAAAATTCAGCCTCACTCTCACAGAAACAAATTACATTTATGAACTGAAAAGACTCATTTTAAATTTAATGTTCTGTTTTTACTGTATTTTTTGATCAAAGAAATGCAAGGGAAATAAATCAAATAAATGTAGGGTATATATATCTTACTCTCTTGGCTCAACACAAAACAGTTTCCTCAATTAGATTTAAAATGCATGCTCGCTGGAGTGCCTGCTTCTAAAATACATTGAGGAGCATCTCTAAATCTCCTCTAGAATAACATGTCTGAGCTTTAAGGGCCATGTGGCCTTGGTGCTTAATGTGTCTCAAGGCTTTGTTCCAGAGATGCTTTCTCAGCATAAATACACTGATTTCATCTAACCCCACCACTCCCCCATCGCCACCCAGAGGAATAACAGGGCTTTGTTTCACCCTATATTCTCCTGCGAGGTAACATGAAAGTGCTTAAAAAAGTCTGTGACACCACAAATCAGTGGGCTGTTCGTCCCACTTATGATAAAGCAGAGAGGAACGCTTGTAGACAACAAAGTTGGCTATTGCTCTCTTCCTGGAGACATTTGCTTCGCTATTGATGCCTGGGAAAGCCATTACCATTAATCACACCAAAGAATTACACGGTGCGTGGGTCCAGCCCGGTCCATCTCGCAGTTGTGTTTAGATTTCTTGTTATGCCTTTGGCAGATTACTGTTATTAATGGCAGAAAGGCCGCTTTGCAAACTCTCATTAGATGATATTTTAATGGTGAGACTGATGGATTAAGATACGGCAGAGGCCATGCTTGCTTCTACAACCAGTTAATACGAGCCAATTACTGTGACGTGTTTGCCGGCCTGAACATTTTTAAAAAAAAATTTCAATGATAGTCAACTCAGTTCTGGTTCATTTCAGATGATTTTAGCTCTTGTACACTCAGCATTTTGATACGTAGCCTATGCTATACTTAGCCGTTGCTTCAGATCCCAACTGCTTCCTGAGGCAATCCAGGATCAGTGTTCTTTTTTTTTTTTTTTTTTTTTTCTTTTTTTTCATTTGTTACTTGGTAGTTGGTGATGTGATTTTTATAAGATGTTGCAGCAGCTTCATGTCAGCCCTGTGCTCCATCTCTTCAGACATTTAAGGCGCCGTTTTAACAGTGTCATACCAGGCAGCACAGGAACTGCATTAATAAATGTTTGGAGCACAGTGGAGATATCTCACTAACATTTAGCTGTAATATCCAGAGTCTCTGATACATGTGGTGGTTGAAGGTGAGGAGCAGATGGAGAGTATGCAGGCTATAAGCAGGTGTGTCTGACTTTCTCTGGGCATAGGTTTGCACCACAGGGCAGATCAATACAATGTTGCAACGAGCCAGAGTAACAGAATATGTTGTAAGCCTGTTCAGTGGATTTAAGCTTGGTTAAAGCTCAACACAACACATGAGTGGGCATACAACTTAAGCTGTATAAGATATGTTCAGTCTTCAAAGCTTCAGTTGTTCTATAATCATTTATGATGGTTTCCCATAGCCTCAGACTGGATGCTTACTGATTACCCCTTGTTGCATCCAAAACTGAAAGCGTTTGTAAAAGTGGTAAACTCAGATCAGATTGGATAGTAATGCTATTTTCATCTTAATAATTTTTAGATTTGTAAATATTATAAAGGATTCGGGGGCACATGATAATTTACTACTTGTACTAACCGTTCCCTGTCATCAAAAGGTTAAACAATATAATATTTTATCATCTTGACCTGCAAAGATTGTTGACGACCCTAGATTATTGTTTTTCAATATTGACTGCACAGTAAAACCATCACACTCTTACTTGACCCCGTCATATTGTGTATTGTTAGAAAGATTTAAGACTCCAGCTTCGATATTTGACCACTGTTTATGATAGAACTTGGTTGCAGTGACAGTAACTTCTTAATTTATGCAAGGAGAGGAAAATCAGTATACAAACTCAATCAGTAATTATTTACATATTCATTTAAGTCTGCTACGGTTTATTTGTGTTCACAAAGCTTCTCTGAAGTGTTTAATAGGGCTTTTAGTCCAAAATTGTGCATATTTGAAAATATTATTGTTACATTTACAGTAATTGATTTTTAATTTATTGAGATTTTTATCAATATTTTTATTTATATATTCATGGATATAATTATTGACCTTGATTTCTGTACTGTATATAATTTCCGTTTTTTTTCTGCATGTTTCTGAATGTTTGCATTCTGTAAGTTGTTCAAATAGTTTTAAACAGTTTTGAGTGATTACTTAATCATGTTTTCTTTCATTATGAAATCAGGGCAGTTGTATCACCATGACATTTTTTACTTTACCCCTCAAAAATATTAAAATAAAAGGTAACAATTTAGAATAAGGTGCCATTAATGCTAGTTAATGTATTAATTAACATGAACATTACATTTATTACTGTATTTATTAATCTTTGTTCATGTTAGTTAATGAAAATACTTTTATTCATTGTTAGTGCATGCTAATTCACAGTGCATTAACTAATGTTAACAAGCACATCTTTTGATTTGAATAATGCATTAGTAAATGTTGAAATTAACATTAACTAAGATTAATAAATGCTGAAGAAGGATTGTTCTTGCTTAGTTCATTTTACTAACATTAACTAATGGAACCTTATTCTAAAGTGTTACCAAATACAATATATGCTAGTCATGGTTTGCATGAATTGCATTTTTATTTTGTGTTTTTAAAATAAACTAATAGAGAGCATTAAGAGAGAGTTTTCATATAGAAAGTAGTTCTTGAGGCCCAGTGGTAGAGCATTGCATTAGCAGCGCAAGAGGTTGTGGGTTTGATTCCCAGGGAACACACTGGTAAAACAAATAAAAATGTATATCCTGAATGCACTGTAAGTTGCTTTGGATAAAAGCGTCTGCTCAATGCATAAATGTTATGTAAATGGAATGATACAGTGCAATAGGTGAGTCACGATTCACTGGTTTTCATAAGTCCATTAGAAAACACAATCGTGAATGGCACATAAACACAAAATGAAATGCGGTCTGCTGTTTTAAATGTTGTTCAGATGGTCTCTTCCTGTCTAAGTGGGTGGATCTTGGGTAGAATAAGCTGTGAATGACTCATTGCCAATCAAAATCTGACTTTGTGAGACTACTGGGACTGACATCAGAATCCTCTAAGAAATTCTGCAGTTGATCAGTCAAAAGTAGTTTTAAATATGTTTTGATGAGGTGGACACTGTTAGATTAATGTTAGATTGATATGCAAATTAAAAATGAGAAAAATTTGTGGCTGAAGTGTAGGCATGAAAATAGTTGGCATGGTGTCCTTATTGTGCCAAGGGAAATGAAGGTCAGGCTGTACAGGAGGGCGGTGCATCCAGAGGCACATGGACGTCATCATCATCATATACTTAGACCTCAAGGACATCTTACACATGCACCAGGGAGAAATGGACCTTCACAAAGGAGAGATGCAATACTGAATTTATGGTAGTGGTGACAGGCGTTATTAGCATCAGGTGCTAATAAGTTGCCATTGTCATTCAGGCTCTTGGCCATCCATTTATGAGCTTGGATGTTTACTGTTCTTGAAATTAAAGATATATTCACCATATTCCTATATGCCCATGACACT
The DNA here is from genome assembly GCF_003368295.1 of Carassius auratus. Taxonomy (NCBI): domain Eukaryota; kingdom Metazoa; phylum Chordata; class Actinopteri; order Cypriniformes; family Cyprinidae; genus Carassius; species Carassius auratus. Next base: position 11,238 of record NW_020526828.1, read on the forward strand.
TTGAATTATGGGTGTAACTTCCGTTAAGCTGTGAACAATCAGTGAAAGGCTTGCTCTTGCTCACAATAATTTTTTTATTTTTTTTTTTACTGGGTACAATGAGATGACAATGCTCACCCTTCAACAACCAAACATTATAATGACATTTAAAAATGTAAAAGCGTAAACAAGGTACTTTCAACAGACCATGGATAACGGCAAAAGCATGATTCTTTCCACAACAATAATACCCAGGTGAAATAGCATTGTAGTATATCAGTGTTATGTAACCTATGTTACCTTAATCAAACATGTTCATAATTTTAGCACTGTGTGATACTATCTCAAAGTGATTTCTGTAATTTTGACAGTTAATAAATTGGTTTTACCTGTGAAAACAAACAAACCTGGTAAGAGACCTAAGGATTGGAGGAGAAAAACAAGAGATTCTTTGTGCATTCCAGTGAATTATTAATAGAACATATTGTAAATGAAATCAGAAGAACAGACCACAAAGACTATAAATGCAAAGGGGTAAAATAAAATAATCATGAGAAAAAAAATACAGTGACTGAAAAAAGCTCTTGCCATAGATATTCTTGCTGTACTACTAGGTATATTTGAAACCTCCAGGCAGGTGTGTTGAGGCAGGTTGGAGCTCTGTAGGACTCCGGCACTCCAGGACTGAGTTTGGTGACCCCTGACCCGACTTGTATCCGTCCCTTAACTTAATGTTGACAAGCTGAATCCTGTCACACATGGGAGTGTGGACTCGGATTGGCAGCAGACAGTTATGTAATGTAAGTTTATGATGGTTAGGGCATGATGCTTACAGTTTGTTGACATCAAAAGGATTGAGCATTGGGGAGACCCAGGTGTGACGGGACACAGGATGTGTCATCTGTCAGAAGTTCGCAAGATTGAGCTGATTTCCCAGCAGTCCAGAGCAGGTGTGGATGTATGCCCTCCTTGGTGATACGGAGCTGGTCTGAGAGGGATTTAGAAGGAGGCATATGCCAAGAATAGTTTGGTTTTAAATCATTTAGCTTTCCCCTTACAGAATTCCAATGTGGCCTTGAGCTAAATGCTGAATGTGTCCTTTATTCAGATGTAAACAATATGCTACCCTGAGTTTTTCGATGAACGCCCTCATGTTAGCGGTCCTTCCTATCAACCTCATTAGTTTTTTCAATAAATATGAATACAAATCATATCTGGGGGAATTCTTGACTCTTAGTCTCCGGCACAAAGATGACGGATGGCATTTCTGCTAGAAGGTGTTATGAGGTTGATTCAATTACAGTTGAGTCGTAGGCTGACGCGCATGATGTAACATGTAGCAGCGAAGTAGAAATGGAACTGCCTGTGTGGTTAACAGCTACGTCGAAAGTGAAGTGAACTTCTGGGCTGACGCCCTCATCATCGCTCCGTGTAATTGGGTAATCCAGCCATGGTCTTCCCTTAAGCTAGCTCTAGCCAGAGACTTCGTGGCTCAGCCAAGCCTGACCGCTCGCCTGTGGGTGCAGTTATTGGACAAAATCAGTGAGTTCTTCCAAATGTTTCCATTCCTGTTGTGGCAGTTTGCCCTGTCATTAAAGTATTTTGTTTGTCTGCTGTCATTTCTTATGAAGGTTTCTAAAAACTGGACCTTTCCCAGTTGAACATCAGTTGGGGCGGAAAGTGTTTGAAATATACTCAGACCCAAGTGCACAAGTCCATGTAATGAGCTATTTTAAAATCCCTGCTCATGGCTCTTTCCATATCAGTGTGTCACACAATATCACACCATCCTGCTCATAGTCATTTTTCGGCCCAAAATTAGCATGAGAACACAAACGCATATACAACCACTCACTAAGGAGGTGGCTACCTTAGCTGTGATCGGGAGGGAAACTCTGTCTCTGTGTCTGACTGAGCCTATACAATTTAATCTCTGTTCGAATAACTGTGGAAAGGAAACTTTATATAGCCTAATTATCAGTTTCTAATGTGTGTTTATTAAATTGTAATCACTTCACGTTAAATACAAATTCAGTCCCATTAAACATATTTTATTAGCCTTCATGACAACCATGTTTGATTGTAAAGTATATATGAAGAGTAAAGATGCAAAAGCCTCTAAGTGCTATGGGAAATTTTCTTCTAAAATTAAAATTAAGATTAAAATATAAAACTGTATATATATATATATATATATATATATATATATATATATATATATATATATATATATATATATATATATATATATATATATATATATATATATATATACACACACAAGTGCTGGTCATATTAATTTTACATTAAATTAAATTTATGCATTTAGCAGACGCTTTTATATAAAGTGACTTACAATGCATTCAGGCTATCAATTTTCTCCTAATATGTGTTCCCTGGGATTCGAACCCCCAACCTTGCGCTTGCAACCGCAATATTCTACTTGTATATTATATTTATTCATTACACACAGACTGATATATTTCAAATGTTTATTTCTTTAATTTTGATGATTATAACTGACAACTAAGGAAAATCCCAAATTCAGTATCTCAGAAAATTAGAATATAACTGAAGACCAATACAAAGAAAGCATTTTTAGAAATCTTGGCCAACTAAAAAGTATGAAAATGAAAAATTGGGGCTCCTTTTGCCTGAATTACTGCAGCAATGCAGCGTGGCATTGAGTCCATCAGTCTGTGGCACTGCTCAGGTGTTATGAGAGCCCAGGTTGTTCTGATAGTGGCCTTCAGCTCTTCTGCATTGTTGTGTCTGGCATATCACATTTTCCTCTTCACAATACCCCATAGATTTTCTATGGGGTTAAGGTCAGGCGAGTTTGCTGGCCAATTAAGAACAGGGATACCATGGTCCTTAAACCAGGTATGGGTAGTTCTGGCACTGTGTGCAGGTGCCAAGTCCTGTTGGAAAATTAAATCTGCATCTCCATAAATTTGGTCAGCAGCAGGAAGCATGAAGTGCTCTAAAACTTCCTGGTATATGGCTGTGTTGACCTTGGACCTCAGAAAACACAGTGGCACTGCAAACCATCGCTGACTGTGGAACTCAGGCAACGTGGATTGTGTGCCTCTCCTCTCTTCCTCCAGACTCTGGGACCCTGATATCCAAAGGAAATTTACTTTCATCAGAGAACATTACTTTGGACCAGTCAGCAGCAGTCCAGTCCTTTTTGAAGCAAGATGCTTCTGACGCTGTCTATTGTTCAATAGTGGATTGACACAAGCATTTGTGACAGCTGAAACCCATGTCTTGCATATGTCTGTGTGTAGTGGTTCTTGAAGCACTGACTCCAGCTGCAGTCCACTCTTTTTGAATCTCCTCCACATTTTTGAATGTTTTTTTTTTTTTTCACAATCCTCTCCATGGTGCGGTTATCCCTATTGCTTGTACAATTTTTCTACCACATATTTTCCTTCCCTTCGCCTCACTATTAATGTGCTTGGACACAGAGGTCTGTGAACAGCCAGAATATTTTGCAATGGCCTTTTGTGTCTTGCCATCCTTGTGCAAGGTGTCAATTTTCATCTTTTGGACGACTGTCAAGTCAGTAGTCTTCCCCATGATTGTGTATTCTACAGAACTAGACTGAGAGACCATTTAAAGGATTTGCTGGCGTTTTGAGTTAATTAGCTGATTAGAGTGTGGCACCAGGTGTCTTCAATTTTGAACCTTTTCACAATATTCAGATTTTCTGAGATACTGATTTTTTTGATTTTCCTTAGTTGTCAGTTATAAACATCAAAATGAGAAGAAATAAACATTTGAAATATATCAGTCTGTGTGTGATGAATAAATATGATATACAAGTTTCACTTTTTGAATGGAATTAGTGAAATGAACTATTTGGTGATATTTTAATTACAGTAAATGACCAGCATCTGTACAGTATATACATTCACACACACACACACACACACACACACACACACACACACACCCACACACACACACACACACACACATATATATATATATATACATGTACATGCAGAGTAAATATATTCCAGCTAGAATTAAGTGTTCCATCTGCTCTATTTTAAAGTGATGATTTTCTAGCTCTTTGAGTATGTTTTTTTTCTTCTACTAAGTGATTTGACATTTAGATAAAAATACCACATATGAACAAACGCTTGACTTGCGCCAATTTTTCCAGACTTTCAAAGCTTTTTTATGGACGTATGGGTGCTAACTGGAAGGGATTTTACTTGAGAGCTTCAGCTCCTTTTAATGACCTGTAGCTCTCGAGGCTTATCCATTCATATCTCCTCCGGCGTAAAGATCCCTAGAGCGTGATGATTAAATTAAGATGCTTTAACAAGCACATCAAGGTGCAGCTAGATCTCAGAGAGAATGCTTTGCATGTTGCACTGGCAGACCACCTTACTATAGGAATTTACCAGTTCAGATTGACTCGTATTGACAGAAAGCTGACAGAAGATCTGAACCTGTCTTCATAATTTAAAGGAATAGTTTATCCAAAAATGAAAAATTGCTGAAAATGTACTCACCTTCAGGCCACCCAAGATATAAATGAGTTTGTGGAAATTTTGTATTCAGTGGATCTAAGGAACCTCTGCATTGAATGGGCACTTTTCACTGCATAAGACATTAACTGATGGACTAGAGTTTTGTGGAGTCCATGTAAATTACTGTGAGGTTTTTTTATCAGCTGTTTGGATTCTCATTCTAATGGCACCCATTGACTACAGTAGATTAATTAGGGAACAAGTGATGTAAAGTTACATTTCTGCAAATCTGTTCTGATGAAGTAACAAACTCATCTACATCTTGGATGAACTGAAGTTTTCAGCAAATTGGATTTTTTTTTTTTTTTTTTTTTGTGAACTTTTTCTTTAGCAGAAAAGTCCATCTGCCTGTGTCCATATGGTGCATTTAACACATACATTGTGTGTTCAGTGATCCAGCTGTGCTCAATTTCTAGAAGGTAAAGTTTGGGAGAAAGTGATTTCTTGGGGTTCAGGCTCCATCACAGTATGGGAATTTTGAAACCAAGTGAGGTCGCAGATCTGCTGAAATTTGTTCTTATCCTTGCTCCCTTATTTCCCTTGAGGCTTAGAGTGAGCTTCTCTGTTTTCCACTGAGATAAATGTACAGAATTGCCAAGTCAATTCTGTCAGTCTGACACAGTGATAAGGCCTTGGCCGATGCGGTGAGCAATTGAGCTGTTTTGTCTGACAAGAGCTCATTGAGACCTCAAGATGGACAGATTATTGGAAAGCAGAATTGGTCCAGCGAATCATTTTTATTTTATTTTTTTCTTCCTAGAGTATTCTGAGGCATGATTCATGCTCTCATTTTTGTTTGAGCACTTGACAACAATTGTTGTTCTAGGCACAATGCATAATTCATTGGGAGACTTAAAAAAGTAAATGGGTTTTAGAAGCAATGTTGTACTAAAAGCGCTTTGGGATCTTGAGGAAATTCTTGTGTATTGCTGTCCATGGTCCTGAAATTGTATTACTGCATTGTTGAAATGAAGAGTAGCATCTAATGTGACATCTCTATTAGGTTGAATGCAAATATGATCCAAATGTAAAAGATATTTGATTGTAAAACACAGCGTCAAGGCTGTAATCACATGGACACATCAACTGTCAGATTGTCCACTGAATATTGGAATGAATACAGATTTGGGTATTACAGTGTTTCATTCTCCAGGTAACAATCACTCCCCTGTTTCTCATTTCTCATCAAAATCCAATAAATCTGCTGTAGTATACAGTCTTCAGTGAAATGTTTTATCTCCTAAGGTAAATGAGGTGATTGGCAGGGCGCCAATTTTTATTTTTTTTTCATATAATGAGAGATAGTAACATCTGCAGTTATCATTAGCTCCTTTAATTGGGATTGAAAAAATACTGGGGTTCAGTATAAATGCAAACAAATGTAGTACAATAAATAATCAAATTAAGTTTTCTCACATTGATGTTCTGGATCTCCCTCCTCTTTCACTGTCTGTGGTACGAGACATATCGCCTGGTTAGATGGATAGACTGTGCAGTCAGTAGGATCCAGGCCACCTGCTAGGCAGACAGAGAGAGTGCTCACTAGAGCAGGACATTCTCATATTTATCCCTAAGAGGCGAGAGCCCTTCCACTTTTGTTTCATGTCTGTACCTAAGCATTTTGATAAATGTGTTTTCAGTGTGTCGGAAATTCGATCAACTTAGTAATTATGCTGATTAACTCTCTAAACCGGGAGTATTTTGTTGATCAGGACTTATCTGCATATGTGAATTAGGTGCACGGATGGAGAAGAATTTGTTTTCCATTAAATTATTTTGAAACAACACAAAGCTTTGTTAGCATAGAAAGTCAAGTACACAGCTATTTTTGCACATTAATAAGGTCAAAGAATGCATGTATAAAAGACAACCATATGCCATGATGACATGTAGGTCCTCAAAAGCATTTATATGAAGTTGCTGTCTAATTGTGTGCTATAGCTATGGTTAGGAGTTAGCTGAAGCGTCAGTTTATTTGCGGGGTGGAACTGCCATAACCAAGATGATTTGGAGACAAAATTAAGCAGATGGCAAAGTTTCCATGGCTTAAGTGTAATTAATGGCAGAGTTTGTATTGCTTCATATCTTTTTCTTTTTTACTAGAAGAATATTAGAAGAGAAAAAGTAATATGAATTCCCATTTAATGTCTGATTACACAAAATTGGAACAAAATAACCTAACTTTAGTTCTGTAGATTCGGACACTGCAATGGATGCAATGTTATGATGTTAAACAATCATACTTGTTTTGCAAAGTACTAAAATTAATTTTGTTTGTATAAATTAATGTATATAAGTTAATTCAGTGATGTTACATAATATTTTTTTTTTTACATTTTTTTTTCAGTGATGTTTTCATCGTTTTCCATTTGTGCATATATGTTTAAAGCCTCATTATATACATGATCATAGAACTTGATATTTTGAGTGATTTTTGTTTTGTATACTATTTAACTTTAGTCAATTAGATTCAATTAATTTCTGTAATAATTCTGAATAATATGATCAATTATATCACGAAGTGATCTGGTTTATTTTAAGCTTTTCAACCTGCTCTTCATGTCTCCATCACCATCTGGCCATTTGGCTCTTTTTTAAATGTGTGAAGATGAACATGTTCCAGTGATGTCTTTCTTTGCCTCTGCAGGATATCTGACGGTAACGATAGAGCCATTGCTGCCAGTTGTTGTGGGAGATACAGTGACTCTAAAGTGCAACTTCAAGACAGATGGAAGATTGCGAGAGATTGTTTGGTACAGGGTAAGTTGCTGTTTTCATGAGCTAAAATTTAATCTTCAGTTTATTGTTCATAATCTCTGATTGGATCTATTATTGTAAGTTAACATGTCAATGTTCAGCCTTTTAAACTGCCTGGTCTTGAGGCTGCTTTATTGTAGAAGAGTTCCTTTCCTAAACAGCTTTATAGAATGTTTGCTTCTTATTGGTCATCAAAGGATGATTGGTGGCGAATTTCTCTACAGAATAATGGTTAAATTAGTTTTTTTAACCTGGAATTGTTGTAATACATGATTATTTAAAAAGTTTAAATAATGTGGATTAATGGATTATACCATTGATTAACAACTTAATACCTCCCAGTCTTTCTTAATGGTTTGTAAATTATCATTACAAATCAGTTCCTCTAAGGAACAAATAAATAGGATTTTTATGGAACCCAATTGACTAATTGCAACCAACTGCATTGATTCAACCAATGACTTATGTTAGGAGGAACTATCAGTGTGTGTGTGTGTGTGTGTGTGTGTGTGTATTTGTTTTGTTTTTGTTTTTGAGCAATGGAAGACCAAGGGGTGTTTAGGAATCCTTTTTATAATTCTGTTTATTGACTATAGTGGCACAGAAACACTTCACCTTTAATATTCAGCTGGTCATGATGGATCCCAGCTGGATGCTTCATATTTTACTACCCACTATTAGTGGGCTGCCAAGCAATGAACATATGGATTAGTTAAGCATTTGCAACAGATATTTCTGAATAAAATATATGCAATACATATGATCAGACTCCCTGAATGTAGAAACTGTATAATAAAGTAAAACCAATATGGACAAATCTTTCTCTGTACAGACAGATAGTTGAGGCCATATCTGTTTAAGAGCAAAACACTGTCTTTGATTCAACCTTCTTTTCACAAATGCAACACATCTATGTCTCCATACTTGTCTTTGCAAATGCTGACCTTTCAAGACAGAACAAAAAGAGATTAATAGCACTTTACATATTACTTATAGTCTCATACATCATACTGAACGGTTAGACAGTCTCACTGCATCAGTTCAGGTTATAGGAAGCTTTTTTGTTTGCACAAGGTCTCTTCCCTGCATGATTGGTCGTTTATTGCACAGATGAAAGTTAACTTCTGTGATTTTGTTGACAGAAAAAAAAAAAGGTTGTTAATGATTGAGAATACTTTTAAGAAATTCTCAAAGTCTCATCTCACATCCTCTTAAGTTGTGCTGTGAATGTGGAAATAGCAAAAAACACAGGTATTTTTTGCAGTAGAACACATGTGAGTGATAATGAAAGGATGCAGAGCACGCACTTCTGATTGGCTTAGCAGCTGAGAAGAAATGTCTATTTGCACATTGACAACCGCAATTTAAGAGAAGTGTCTCTGCGGGCAGAGCTGTCAAATTCACCGACTGGCGTCTGATCAAAACCGCAAGGTGGTAATATGAACCAACCCGCTGTCTCCTATAACTGCTGATCATCACACAGCGTAATACATTATAAATCAATTATCTGCACTTGGCTGCCAAAGTTTCTTTAATCTCAGGCTTTTATTTGACTAAACTGTCGACTTCTCAGTTTTCGCTTATGTTCGAAATGTAACTCAGCTTGATATCCACCTTTGGGATTTACAATATCTAATCAACAGCTCTGGCAAGTGACACAGAGGCTGTTTGAATAAAAGATCGCAGCTGCGGGTTGTTCATTACGGGGATGCTGTTATCTTGACAGGTCCTGCTTGAAGGTTTTGTAATGCACACCATAGTCAGATTTCTCCTATAAGATTCTCTGTCAAGCAAAGGGGCTTCCTCTGCTGCTCAGATAAAGGATATTGCTATGGAAAGGCTCTTTAACTAGTGCTGCCAGAAAGCACACTTGCCAAATTGAGGCTTGTTGCCTGATTGGAGGATTCGTTTTCATCTTAATAGCTGCCTCTGCTTCAGGTCCATGTTTTGAGTGGAGTGTGCATTTCAATATCCACTGGCATTTTACATGGATAATATGCGATGAATGAAAGCTAGTTCACACTGCTCCGACAAAACATCATAATTATTGGAAATATGGTGTTTCTTGTGGGAATGCAAAAGAAATAAATAAAAAAAAAATAATAATAATAATAATAATAATAGACTGTTGTAGAATGTTTAGAATGTTGGTGTTTGTTCCAGTACTGTGACCAGACTTAAAATATAGGCTACTTATTTTTACACGGGTCTGTTGAATGCTCATTCCTATTGGCTGGTTGCTGTACAGTGATCAGATAATGTTGAACAAATGCATGTGTTGTTATTTTTAACTAAAAATAAAATGATTAAAAGTAATTTTCATTAATTTAAATAAATCTGAAATAAAATATTAGATGTAAAAAAAAAACGTGAAAGCGTAAAAAAAAAAAATATTATTAAAATTATATTAAATAAATATAATAATTGTATGGTCCATATATAATACTAAAATAGCACTGGTAATTACCACTCATTCTGGTAATTTATACATTTTTGTAGCCAAACAGTTTACAGCTGACATCCATAGTATGGAAAAATGCAGTTTAATTCAATGACTACTGTCAACTGTTTGGTTACCAACGTTCCTCAAAATATGTTCTCTAGTTTTCAACAGCTGAAACAAATTCATACAGGTTTTGAACTACTTTGGAGTGAGTAAATGATGACAGAAACTCATTTTTGGGTTACCTATTGCTTTAAAATAGAGAAGGACAAGTAAACTGGATTGCAGGTTAATAATAATAAATAGGCTAAAAGTGTAACATTGCTTTAGAGTTTGTCACTATGCGATATACTTCTTTATTTTAATGGAGTATTTTTCTTTGAGATAGCTTTAAGCTAATTTGCAAGTAAGATGATGCAATAAATCAGTATTTCATATCCATGTATTTATTTATTTGCAAATGTACCCTTGTAATATAGAGGAAAACGATGTGATTATATATTCAAACTTGTTAGCAAATTAAAAATGTGGACAAATTAAGAGCAGTTCTCTTTTAAGTTGTTCTAAAATATTACAGTGTGTTAATGGTTTCAAGTGCTGTGTGATGTCAGCATTTTTCTTCTCATTTAATAGATTCCCTCAGGTTTATAATGTTCTTGTGCACAGAAGTCAAGAAGGAGGCTGCCTGCCACACTCACTGTATCTTTAGAAGTTAAAGTATTAATGCAAACGGTAATACGAATGCATAAAAGCATCCAGAGTAAGTGCAATATTGCAAAAGGCTTTAATTAACACATGTATGGCCCTGTTTCCCAGTAAGACCATTGGAATGTGCTTTCATAAAACAACAGGCAAACCTCTGATGCCTTGATGATGCAACACAGCTGATGCTAAAAATAGACACAGAAATTGCTTTGAAGCTATTTTATGTTATGTCTATGGAGCTGGGCGAGAGCTCGAAATCCTTGGAAGGCCCATGGAGAATTTTCCTCTATGAAATGCCTGGCAGTTCATTTCCCATTGTGCTTGTTCTGATTATGTCATTCTAATGAAGAGATACCCTCGGCCCAGTCCCAATGGGCAGCTCCACGGTGACAGCTTCTAACGCTGAGTATCCGCCTGACTGCCTGTTGAGTGCCACACTGAATCTCACCTGATTAACCCTCTCTCGCTCATGTCTCTGTACAAAGTGCAGGTTTACACATGTTGGGCAGCGCTTTGCTCCCGATAGAGGGTGTTTAACACTGATTTGCCCTCAGGACGCATGTAGATTAATACACTGTGCCTTTATTTTACACTGAAAGGTTTGCTGCAATGTGATTTGCAGATTAAAGAGACCACGGGTAAGCGATATCTTCCCTTTTTTATTTTATTTAGTTTGTCTACAAGATCAAACAACTTCTCAATATACTCTACTGGTTAAAAGGGTTTGTTTTAGTTGTTTTATTTTTTTTACGTTTTACAAATCAGTCTCTTGTTCTCACCTAGACTGCATTTATTCAATCTGAATTTATTGTATATTGTGTATTGTATATTGTAGTAATTGATCTGTGTTTAGTTCTTAATAATGTAGTTTCAAAAACATTAAAAGCCTTATTTCAAACTTGACCTGTAGTGTAGTTTAAATAAGTTATATGCTTCAATGACATAGCGGTTGGAAAGTGTCTGATATTGCCGAGCCATCAACATAATGTGTTTTCAAGGTGAGCCTTCATGAAAAAGCAAAGGATATCCTCAAGCAAGATCTCGGAATGCACATTTTTGTTTTCCAAAGTGTGGTCAACCTTTAACTCTCATGTGCACATCCTCGGAGTTCTGGCTCCCACTCAGCTCTAATATTTCCGGACACTTTGGCTGTTTCCCAGCTTAGTTTGTAGCCCACGTCTCCGCAAATCCCATTACCACTATTGACACTGAAGCACACCATTACAGTATGCAAATGACTTTGCTCTTAGCGAGATAATGCAGCTTTAAGGAGTGGAAGAGTGTGCAGATTAGCATGCCTGTCTTTCAGACCACCATAATGGAATGTTACCTCAACTGCTCTTGTTTGTTTGTTAGCGCTATATGTACTGTCAACCGCAGAAGACCTCTTGACCAAGAGGTGATTTCAGACTGAATAACAAAACTGTTTTTTTTAGCATTAAACTTGTGAGGCACCACATTCTGGTTTGAGGATTCCTGCACTTGGTTGCTATAGTAACAGAAGTGTTGGATGGAGTCTATGCGTTCTCACTTTGTGTTCTTGGTGTACTCCTGTGGGGCTCCCACGTGCCACTCTTTCTGCTATTTTAGAAGCCCTTGTGTAATTGTGTCATGCAAATTTGCTCCTTGGCGGGAAAAAAAAGCTCTTTAGTCTTTGCCGAGAGTTGCACAGCGGAGCTAAAAATATTGTTTTCTGGATATTTTTACTCTCCCTAGACTCTAAAGAGTCTAGATTGCTTTCTGAAGGCGGTGCTTTATGCTGTGTAGGCTTTCTGAGGTGAAGGTTGTGAAAACAATGTGATTATTATGGTTTTCTTTTTCATCAAAGCCTCAGATTAAGGAGCTGAGGTGAGATGACCTATGAAACGACAGGAAACATGTGGTTGTCCTCATTTAACAAGGGTTTAATAGTCTGGATGTTGCACAAGTTGCAAATTATTGCCAAGTAACTTACAATGATAATCAAACAAATGGTGCACGAAATTGTTTGATGTCCTCTGATATTTATGCTGAATGTAACTCTAAAATTTTAAATCAATATTCAGATGTAAAATAAAGAGCAAAGATGCTTGCTTCTTTATATCTAGCATTAATCCACATAAGAAAACTCTCCAGTGCAAATGATGCTCTAAATGTAATGTTTCTGTCTAATGAGCCCCTTAAATACAGACGATTTGGCTAAGAAAATTACTGCCAGTGAGATTGTGTTATCTTTGAGAAAGAAATATATATAAAAAAAATGCCCAATTAGTTTTTCAAAAGGCCTCTACCTTCGTCCATTTTATGTACTGTGCTTTTTTTGTCAAATAGATGGTGTGAAAATAAATAAATGAATTACAAAATCAAACAAACCAGAGTTTGCTACAATATTTAGAGCTGGATTTCAAGCTAAGATTATTTAATATTGAATGGCATTGGTTTAAATGCAAAATGCAGATCATCCTATCAATGCCAGATTTGTTTATCCAGAGCAAATTGCATCTGATGGTTTGTGTGCAAAAGTGGAGCAACATGCAAAGTGCAGCATGCATTTATTGACAGGCACTGCATTTCATTATTCATTATTCAGAGTATGCCAATAGAATACCGTGTACACATTCAACAAAGCTATCATTTGTTAAACAGTTGTAGTGTTGGACTCGTTTTGATAATTCAATAATTTTTAAAAATGTTAATTATTTTGACTATTCTTGTTTGTTTGTTTGTTTGTTTGTTTGTGGAGAGGGTATTTGTGTATATTTTGCTGGTTATTTATTTAGCAGGCTGATAAGTTAAAAATCTCAAAACTCATAATTTTTTTGAGCGTAAGCAGTATAAGTGTATAGATTGTTAGTAAATGCACCCTAAAAATGTGTCTGGTCAACCTGGAAACCAGTTTTTCAGATCAATTTGTTGACAATTTTTTTTGCCTTTGAATTCCCAAGGACACCAAAATTTTATGAGAAATATTGCAAAATATTATTGCAATTTAAAATGACTGTTTTCTATTTTATTATATTTTAAAATGTAATTTATTCCTGTGATGGCAAAGCTGAATTTTCACTTCTTTTTTTTTTTGTTTTTTTTTACACTTCTTTAGTGTCACGTGATCCTTCAGAAATAATTCTAATATCTAGATTTGGTGCTCAAGAGACATATAATTATCACAGCTTTTTAATTTATTTGTAATAAACTAAAGCCACATTTTATTAAAACATATTGTTCTGGAACATTTGGACAAAATCACAGTACTTTTCAAATTTTTCTCCTAAATTTTTCCCCTTGTGTATTTTCAAATGTTTGCTAGAGCCCGGTGTTTTGAAACTGCATAGTTGTAATTTTAGTTGTTTTATTTTCTGCCATTAGACATCAGTGACCAGATCCAAGAATTTTTTTTGAGCAACATTCCATATAAAGACATTGAAATCTTTGTAGGGCACTTTAAAAAAAATCCTCTGCTGAAAGTAATATTGCTTTTTTTATGACACTGCGGGCATCGTTGGTCTCAAAACAGATTTTCTAAATCCATTTTGCTATCACAGAATGATCAAACAAGGCTGTGTTTATTGAGCGATTAGGAGTGGATCAAAGGCTGATTGTGACATTTGCATTAGAATAGGAATGCGATTTTTAATTCTCGGCCTGACTTTGTCATAGCCCTCTACCAAAAGCATGTTTTCTTCAGGAATATAGGAAAAAGGTGGAGATGTTTTCAGACTGTGTCACACTGTTGTTTAGGGAAAGACAATACCTGTGTCTTTGTTCAGGAGAATCAAATGTGCCTCCATTGTAAAGATGCCATCTACATGTTTTTCCAAACCCTGTGAAATAACTTATATTCCTATTTTTTGAAGCACCCAGAGCCAACTGGCTGGACTTAATTTATGTCCAAAAGGTTCAGCTATGTGGCCTTTGCCATTTGAAAGAGCCAACAGCTTGGAGAGGGCTGATTGTAGAGAAGTGTGCCCTAAGTTGATTTTAGAAAAGGGTTTACATGGTCACTACACTGCACTCTGAAACAGGAAACAGGAAACAGCATGTCAAATAAATAGGAAAAAAATACAGCTTGAGGGTAGATTTCCATTTAGCCAAAGGAACAAGGCCACATTAAGAGGAGGACATATAGTGATTTAAAGGGATAGTTTCTCAAAAATGGAACAATTCGATTTAAATTTATTCACCCTCATGCCAACCAAGATGTGGGTGAGTTTGTTTCTTTATAAGAACAGATTTAGAGAAAATTTCTTTACATCACTTGCTCACCCGTGAATAATCTACAGTGAATGGGTGCTGTCCGAATGAGATCTCAAACAACTGATGAAAACATTTGAGTAATACACAAGAATCAATTCCAAATGGCATTTTGGCCAGAATGTGGATTATTTGTGGATTATTGCAATGTTTTTATCAGCTGTTTGGACTCTTATTCTGATGGCGCCCATTGACTGCAGAGGATCACTTGGTGTGCAAGTGATGTAAAACTATGCTAAAAACTCCAAATCTGATCCCATGAAGAAACAAACGCATCTACACTTTGGAGATGAGGGCAAGTTCAGAAAACAATCTGTCAGCCCACACACACACACAAAAAAGGTTTAACATCACTTTAGCAACTTTGTGGTCATGTGGGGATAGCCCATTCTTTTCACATCTGAAGCAAATTGTGGTAACTCTAAGTGATTTTGACAGCTGTGCATCAATCCTGGAACATGGTCATTACTGTTTAAATGAAGCGTCTCTCCCTTGCCCTTTCTGACTCTCCATTCTCCAGTGGCCTGAAGTTTTGAGCTAGATCAATGGCTACTGCTTCTCGTCCTGCGCTAATCTTTACGGTACGGACCACGGCTATTTGGGTCAGCTGTGTGGCAGAGGAAAAACAATTAAAGAAACCCCTCTCTCCTCCTCTGGGTATTACTCTTTGTACAGAAAGATGGTTTTCGTAATAGATTTTTGTTGGTGTAAAATGAGATGCTGACCTCTGAGTCCACCAAGCTCAAAAGCATCTGGAGAGGCGAGGGCAGCGCTGTCCCAGTGGGCTCGGAGCAATATTAATTCTACCCATCTCTCACTGTGATGATGTTAGTCATGCTTCCAATCATGAAAAAACACATTTATGCCATCACTAAAAAAGCTTTCAATAATATTTTAAAAGCACGATTGGATACAAACAATTATGGCATGCTGAGCAGGGCGCTGAACCCCAACAAATGTCTTTGTCTGTGCTTGTTTTGGCTTTTATATGTCCACAGCAAAGTGTTTGGATGTGTCTGGTTGCATATCAAACTTAATATTTTTTTATTTTTATTTTTTTTTTTGTATCTGTGTCTGCTTCCAGTCTTCTTGTACTTGGAAGTATCTGTGGTTTAGTTTCTTTTGGTCTCTCTTTTTCCCTTTTTTTTGTTCCAGTTTGCTCTAGCAGGAACTGCTTGTTTGGACTAGATGCATTTTTTTGTGATGCAATTTGTTTATATAGTTTATGCATTTTAGATGTTCCTTAAAATGTATTAAGATGTATATTTAATCAATAAAAGGCATAAACATTTATAAAATACCTTAAAAAAGCATACAATGTTTGTAGTTTTTCTATTTTGTTTCAATATTTAATATTATGTGTTTTCTTTACACTTTTTATATATTTTGCTAAGTGTATTTGAATACATAAAATATAAACTGAAAATGAATTAAAGTTGCACAAAATGTATTGTTCATAATATATAAATTAATTTATTGTTATAAATTTTGTAATGCAGTAATATTTTTTTTATATGTATATAAAAATCAAACTGCAATTACAAAATTTATCACAAAAAAATGTATTGTGTAAAATATATGTTGAACTATTTTATGTTAGACATTGTTATTTATTTATTTGCCTTGGTATAACACCTTTTTATTGCCTTGGTAAAACACCTTGAGCACTGGGATGGCACTATATAACGTCAATTTATTGTTATTATTAGTGGTAGACATGGCTAGATGGCTGATCATATGATAGGATTCCATGATGGAGCGACACACTGAATGTAGACAACTTTTTCCAGGCTGCAGATTTGACTGATCTTATTTTAATCATATTTGTTGAAAGTGCTATTAATCTTTGTTTAAACCCATTTCTAAGGAGGGGAATATGACTGAGTGCCCCTTTAAGTGTTTAAGCAGCAGATTTTGTAAAGATGGGCCACTCTCAGCCTCACACTCCACTTAAAAAGCTGTACAGAAATGGGATAAAAACCCTTCTCCACGCCTTACTTTTTTATCTTTCCATAACGGGGGCAAGTGACACATCTTACCCCTCCCCTTCCTCCCCAGCCACTCAAAGCTTCTATCTTTGTTATAATTCCTCCTTCCAAGGGATGTTTATTTCACTTCTAATCTATACCCAACCTTGCCTTGCCCTTCCCCAATCTGTTATTCTCTTGTGACCAATCGTGGCTTTGTCACATTCTGTTATCATTCAATTTAGCCTTTCTGACAGATGAGTTTATGCACCATGCTATCCTTGATATAGCATAGTGTGCCAGTTTATGTTGATGTGGGAGTAGATTTTATTATGGTCTTGATTACAGTGTCGTTTTGGAATGGTCAGTGAAAGGACGTTTGATGTAAAAACGGAAGAATTCCTGGGATCGCAGTCCTGTTGTGCTTTTAAATCTACAGATTTGACTGTTTGCCAGTGTGGTTAAGCACATGCAAGAGAGAGCTTGTGATTTACGTGATGGATAAGGCTAGAATGTTGCAGAAAAAAGCATTGTGCTGGGGTTGCACTCCTGGTGCTGTTCCCATCTGGAGCATTTATATTTTTTATCTCCCTCATCTTTGATGTTCACTTACATCTCCATCTTATGATTCAGCTGATGTATAAAGGATAGTTATGGATAATCCCTCAAGCTTAGAGAACATACGCTAGACCGTTTCAAAGAAAACAGGCATAAATTTGATCTTTTATTTATTTGTTATTTTCCATTGGACACCTAACTCAAAAGCCTTTCCTCTAGAGCCGAGCTTTAAGATGGCAGTCCATAAATCCTTGGGGGATCCATAAAGGTTCAGCGGGAGGTCTGTGGATTAATATGCCCCAGCATTAAAAAAATTTAAGATTTTTCAAATGTTTCTGTTACAAGTCTCTTAAGCTTTTCAAGACTGCGCTTATTTTATCAAAAATTATGTTACAATTTTTATATTGTGAAATATTATTACAAATTAAAATAACTTTTCCAGTTTAATATATATATATATATATATATATATATATATATATATATATATATATATATATATATATATATATATATATATATATATATATATATATATATATATATATATATATATCAGATGAAGGCTGAAATTTGAGCTGCCATTACTCCAGTCTTCAGTGTCACATGATCCTTCAGAAATCATTCTTATTTTGTGATCAATAAGCATTTCCTATTATTACCAAAGTTCAATGTTATTATTAGTTATTATTACCAAAGCAGTTGTAATGTATAATTTATTTTATTTTTTTATTATTATTTTTTTTATATATAGACGGTTTCATCGGGCGCACGCGCCTGGACCTAAGTTAACTTCCGGTCTGTGTTATATCGGTCTGGCTGCAGTGCCTTCTACAAAGGCAGTTAAAGCCAAGGTGATGAGTAAACTGGGCTCAGGTGGTTGTGCTGCGGGATGTGTTTCCCATACATTTATTTATTTTTGGAGAGATCGCCACAATTTTAAAACTGATCGATTTTCAAAAAGGCTTCATTAAATAAACACGAGTAACGTAACATTACGTAACGTACTGCACGTTTAATAATAATAATAATTCCTTACATTTATGTTTAAATATCAAAACGAGGCACAGTTGTTTTTATATCGCTGTATTTCTGAAGGAGGGCTTGCATGTTATATGCCTGATAGCAGCGTATGAGCATACCAGCTCTGCTTTGTTTACAGCTGTTACTGGGGAAACCTCTATTTCTAGCGCTTTATGTCTATGCTTTAAAACATCTCCTGCTGGCAAATAATGAATTGCATTTTCATTAAGTCCGCCTGATCCACGCAGCAAACATATTTTGTTTGTTATCAAAAAATATCTACTCTAGAGGGACTTGACTGTTGTTCTTGATTCTATTTGGAGTCTACCGGAAGTTAAGTTAGGTCCACAAAAGCGCTCACGCGCATTAACGTTTTTTTATGTTGATGCCGTTGAAACCGTCTATAGGTGAACATTTTAACTATGTAATAATGTTTTTAAAATTATAGAATATAGAATTCTGAAAAGCATTTCAAGCATTTTTATATTAGGGGTCCCTGGTTTAGCATAAAGTGTGTGTGGGAACCTCTGCTTTAGAAAAATGTTATTGTGATATAGAGTAAAAGTAATAGTCTCTAATGTTTTTTGCCCAAACAGAAAACATGCATACTATAAACAGTCCACTCCAAGTGATTTGACAAATATTACACTTTTGTGACATGAGGCACAAATAAATGTCATTTTTCAGTTCCATGCTTCATTATCTTGTACATCATAATATCTCTATTTGCTTATTTGTTTGATCATGTGACTGTATATTTGCATTTGTGTTCATCTTTATGTAAAGCGTCCTTGGGTTTTTGAAAGGTGCTATATAAATAAAACACATTATTATAATAATTATTATTATTATTTTTTAAAAACATCCTCAGGGTGAAAAATCCAGAGCCTGTCTGCGGTGAGAAAATGGGAGAAGATAAGTATCTTTCTCCCTTTTGTTGACCAGAACAAACCCAATGTTTAATCCGAGGGTGAATTGATCCGTCGTTAGATTTTAAGCAGCACCACTTTGCAGGTGTGATTTCAAAGAACAAAGCTACGCCGGTTAGGGCTAGCATTTTAACAACAACAGAGATGCTTTCACAGTAAATGCAAGCCAAAAAGAGGCGGCCAGAAAGAAGTGTAACCCGGAAAGCAAACCCGGTGAGAGCAACAAAGAGATATGAGATTTGGAGCAGTTTCACTGAGTATGCTGCTGTGGTGGCTATGACAGTTATGAGATTGTATCTAAAGCAATAATTCAACAAGTGCTAATAACACACAGGTATGCTATTTCTCATAAGTCACCGTTCACATAGTACCAGTGGCACAGTGCTGTGCAACACACTGACAAAATTGCATCATTTCAAGTACTAATGCTGATGGCAGTTCTCATCGTTCTCACTTTTGTTGTGAAATGGGAGGTGCTGGTGACAGAGTAGGGCATTCATGATGAGGCTTTCAATTCTTAAAGTTTGAGAGCTACATTAGTGATCTAAGACAGCAGCTTAGCATTGCTATATCTCATAAAGATCCCTGTCTGATTTAAGCTCTGTTCCAAGATCTAGTGAGCCGTCTATGTAGGCAGCATTAAAGGTTGTTCCAAAAGATAAGAATCTTAATTATACTGCCCTATAAGACAGCTCAGTTCTTACTTCATTGCACTGAAAAGTAACAATTTATTGCCTACCGATTTTCATTTTAAACCTATGCCTATGTTGGGTTGTTAGTTTTAGCTTAGTTTAAGTGAAGTGATATGATGTGTATTCAAGTGTGGTGTCCCATTTTTTTTTTTTTTAACAGTGCAGTATAAATATGGGAAAATTAATTAAATATTATTTCCCCCAAATATTTGTGTATGCTACTGTAATGTATTTTTATGCTTATTATAGCTAGTCCCCCAAAATATTATCATTGTTGTGTGAGAGAGCCCATCCTAAAATACATTTTCATCAAGTTGCATACTAGGTTTTGGAAAATATTTTTAGTCTCTCCAGGCATTGTCCTTTTCTAATTCTGCCCATGTTTACAGGCTAATAATCAGTTGTCTGAAAAGACAACGCATTATATTTGCTTGCAGATTGTTATGGTCGGGGGATATCGACATTCTGTTCTGCACTTCTGTGCGTTGCTCTCTTTCAGTATCAGTGACTTGCTCAAGGGAAGTCTTAGACCTCATAGACTGCTGGCAAGAAAATGAATTATGTCAAGACTTGACTTGAATGCTTAGAATTGTAGACATGAGATCCAAATGAGAGGTGTGAATGAAAATGGCGGCCGACTAATGCCTGTAATTTGATCCAATAGTGCTGATGACATTTTTTCTAAATTGCAAATTGCTTCGGAAAACAATTTTATCCCAATAGCATCGCATTGCACAGACAGGCAGATAATCAAAGGGTAGACAAGAAAAATCGCATCCAACATGCACAACCCATATACGTGTACATACAGTGAAGTCCAAATGCCTGAAACCACACTGACTTATATTATTTTTATTATTATTTATTTTTTCATTGCAACTTTTAATTCACAGTTCTCTTCTGATGAAATAGAATTTTTACATTTTTTATGAGAAACAAAACAGGAATATTTGCGACTTTGAGCTGGTGAACATTCGGAAATGCAAGGTTTAAATTCTGAATAGAATAGAATAGAATAGAATAGAATAGAATAGAATAGAATAGAATAGAATAGAATATTTACATATTTTTTTAAATGTGAAAAATAAATGTAGGTGAATGTTTTGAATTGTATGTTTCAGTGCAACTTTAAATTCAGTTTTACTCTGATTTTTAGATTCCACTACACACACAAAGGGGCAGTTCATGCTTGATGGTGACAATACAGTGTATGTGTGTGGGCATTTTGTGTTGTCATACGCTGAGATAACACATAGAGTATGGACTTTAGGCTGGCCCTTTATTCAGGCAGAACCGTTAGGCCCTGGAGGCAGTGCTGCAGGCTGGTGATGTAATGCAGTATTGCTGTCAGTGTGTTACTGACACAGACTCCCTTGCTAAACCCAACATTTTATTGAGCTAAGTTACCTGTGTTCCAGGAAAATGATGTAAAATGGACAAAAAAAGTGTTTCACCTCACTGGTGTTTTGTTGTGTGTGCATTTTATTTATTTAGTTATTTTACAAAATGTTAAAAGTCTAGAGTGTAGTATGTGATCTGTGTCATCAGGATTCTCTCAGCATTCTTCTAAAAATAATAAGATGTCTTGGTTCTCTTTAATGAATGCATATTTTAATGATTTATGTTGTTTGTTTTTGAGGGGGAAAAAACATCTTCCACTGAGGAGGAGGGGGGCGATAATGAACTGATAAAGATGTTAACAAACTAAAGATGAATTTCAAGTTTCCTGCTGCTAGCATTTAGCTAATTAGGACTAAGCCAAGGAACTTAAAAAACAACAATGAAACAATTAAAATGCGTCCCAGATAAGATGAAAGACTGCAGTTTAGCCTTGAATTTGTATGATTTTTTCTAACTTTGCCTACGAAAAGCTCAAGTTTTGGCTATGGACTTGTTTATAGCTCCTGCTGGTTGTTGTGGTAACTTCACCATCTGAAAATAAATAAACAATATTTCTCCACTGAAACCCCATTTAGAAGTGTAGTCTTATTGTTCTATTTTGTTTGTATTTTTATTAAGTGTTTGCCACGTCTGAGCTTTTCCAGTGGAACTGAGTGCTGTTGCAGAGGATCGTGTCATTACAGGCAGCTTTTGAGCTAGTAATGATTAGCAGATGGGCTTGTTTTGTTTTGCAGACCTGGGCAACTCTGCATACTTGTTGCTTATTTTAACAACTCACGAGCTGGTTGTATACTTTTTTCATTCCATGTATTCACATACTGCATCCAAAGATAGTAATGCACTTGTCGTTGTTTATGAAAGTAAAAAAAAAAATAAAAAAAATAAAAAATAGATATTAACAACTTTTTTCTTTACAGGTGATACCTCAAGTGCTAATTAGAAGGGAATATTATTTGTAAGTATTTAGTAGTATTTAGTGGCTTAATGTGTGAAATTAAAGTCACATCCTTTAAAAAAAACTATTTAAAGGTATTATATCTTAATTATACTGCATAATTCTAGTTTTAATCTAAAACAGAACATGGATGAAAGTAAAAAATATTTTAAATATTGCAATATATCAACCCACAGTGGGAATCCCTGCAGCAATTGTATAACCTAATTTAATTATCTTCTTTAGCTCTGAGTTTGGTGCCTGTTTGTTTTAAGATATGTTTAAGTCACGGGGGACACTAAGAAGTCAAACAGAACCTCCCAAAATCTTTGCAATCTATTTCAAGGCTATAATTATGCTTCCATTGAACTATAATAAGAATGAACTAGATGCTTTCATCTCTTTTTGCTTTTATTTTTCATAGATATACACTCTTTCTTTTTGAGAAATCCACATATTTCTCCAAAAAAGCACCTTGGCATGGAAATCCAGACTGGCTTCTCCAAGGTCTGGATTATCTATGGTCTGGTTAAACCATTTTTCTCATTGGACTTATGACTGAATAAGCCAAGTGGCATCAGAGAAAATTAAAATTTCCGTCATTTTCCTTTTTTCTGCCAAATGTGTCCAAATGACAAGAACCACATGTTTCTTCACAGCTTTAATTGTTGACAAGTCTTCATAGCGTTTTGTATACATGCCACATTATTGGGAATAAGCACCCGGGTGTCCTCTGAGGGCTGTCTCATATCTCGCTTCATTATATATTGTTGCCAGTGCAAATTACTTTTTCTGTAATATATTTGCATGCTTTCTTAGTGTGCATAGAAAGAGTATTGTGTTCAAATGTATAGCAACAACCTTGTGGCCTTGAGGACTTTGTAACGGCTTTGTTCTCATTTTTTAGAAAAGCTGCAACTGTGGGAGAGGCAGGAAGATTAAGATTCAGCATAATTAAATTCTGAGGAAATGGTGATTTTCTGTCTCTCAAGCCTTTCTGAAATCCGTTTCAAATTTTAATGCATTTTGCCCCTTTCTAGACACTAAAGTGCTGTCTTTAATGATCTGTCGTTCTTTTTCTTAGAGGGGATGAAGAAAAATTGGAGCAGACTGACATGCAACATATGACACTAATGCAATTATTCATTGATACCCCCCAAAAAAAAAAAAATCCCTAGAGGCTTTGATGTTATTGGCTAACAGGGTATTGCTAACCAAGGGGCTCATCCATAAACAAGACATTTTTGGTCTTTGCTCTTCAGTGACAGCTCCCCAGTTGCAGCGTTTAATGCATTTTTTGATGGTCTTGTAATCTGTGGCAAAATCAGCCTGTTAGCTGAAATGGACCCTTTTGCATTAGATCGGCTGCCTGAGTTGCTTTTGATCATGCTGATCTGCAAATGCTCTTGCCGAGCATGAATGAGATATATAACAGCAGCCAACTGCCAGCTTCATCACCCAGAGTTTTTCTCAATTAAAAAAGTTGCATATCCTAATCTCATCCCAGACCTCCTTGACACAGCAGTTCTTGACATGCACAGTGATGCGCTAACATCAGTCAGCTGCAGATGTGGGGTGAGAGAGACTATCTGTGCTGGTCCCAGCTCCCAGATCTCGTTGTTATCGATGTAATAGACCTGATCAAATCAAAGCAACTCCAGCTAATACTGTCAACAGGATGTCTCATATTACAGCCGAGCGCTTCTACCGAGTAACGCATGTATACTCTTTGACGGAAAATCCAGCCGTGCTTGCGAGAATATTTCAGGGAAGTGGTGCAGTGGTTTGCGAAGATTGAGAGTGCTCAAGTGGGCGATGCAGGTTAGAGTTTGGCTTCCTATGTGTCTACATTTTCCTCCCCAAATATTTCTATTCACTCTACACTGCATATATGTTCTATAAAATAGGCAAAGAGCCATAATAAACAAAGGAGATAGAAAAAAAAAAGAAACTAAACAAGCCTGCATCCCAGTGTGCATACAATCTGTCCTAAATTCTATGTGATATTAATAATTTTCAATACTATTTAGGGCAGATCAGCTGGAAAGTATGCACATTGGGACACGGGGAATGTGTCCATCTGAATGGGCCATTGAATTACTAGCTCACTTGATTAATTCAAAAACTGATTAATTCAATGAATGAACACCTTGTTACTACACAGTGCACTGTTATATCAAATAAATAGCACATTTTTGCTCACGCATGAAGGCTTACTGATATTCAGAAAGCTACATTGCTTGTGCAATGAATATAAAAACATAAAAACTCATCCATGGGTATTTTTTATTTAATTGCTTGAATTACAAGGTTATTTTACCCTGTATTCTAATAGGCTTCATTGGTCCATTGAATCATTTTTCGGGGACTTAGTCACAATTGTATTTTTCTGGATCACTACAACAAACCATATCATAAGAGCAGGGCCGGCCCAGGCTCTGTTGTTGCCCTAGGTGAGATTTTAGATTTTTTAGAATCTGTTTAAAGCCTATTGAAGAGACCAGACATGAGCTACTCCCGCAAATATGCACAATCAAAAATACTTATTACAATATGAAATGCGTAAAGTAGTCTAACAGACAACAAAGGCAACAAAATAAAGGCTACATTTAGGATTTTATTTGTACATGTTAGCCAGCTAGTTAGCTGGTTCGTCTAAGAAGCATACACTATAGCTTTCAATTCAATTATGTGCATATATACAGTGGCAAATTACATACGTAAACTTGATTATTTAATTTTTTGAATGCTAGATTATAGTCATGGCTTTTTTCAAAAGACATTAAGACACTTTTTGGTGAATTAAAAGCAGAAGAAAATAAAGTAATAAGCAGTTAACTCCAGCAAGAACATTCTACGGTGTCAGTGTTGTCAGTTAAGATGTTCTAAAAAGGCTATTACAAAATACTACATAAACATCACGGGCTAATACATAGTTGTTAACGAGTGATTTTTATCATAATTTGATTTTCTTCTGTTCCTCTTCTTTGTGTAGCTTCCTGCCTAATTGTTTTTTAGAAATGATACTTTAAGAGCACTTAAATGGCAAAAAGCATTATCTAATCTGGTTGATAAAAAGTAAAGCCCAAAGGGTCTTCTTTCCAAAGTCACCAAAATGTTTGAAACACACTGAAGTAGGAAACTGTTACAATTAAAAGTTAGGTAGAGCAGTTTCAACTGTGAGTCCCATAATGGGGGTACTGGCTAACAGGTTAACAGAAAGTTCAGTGGAAGGAAAAAGTGTGAAAGAAAAAGATCCGACCGAGAAAACTGCAGCCTTATGAGGATTGTCAAGCAAAATCGATTCAATAATTTGAGTGAACTTCACAAGCAATAGTCTGAGGCTGGGGTCAAGGCATCAAGAGCCAAAAAACACACAGAC
This sequence comes from Carassius auratus, assembly GCF_003368295.1. NCBI lineage: Eukaryota > Metazoa > Chordata > Actinopteri > Cypriniformes > Cyprinidae > Carassius > Carassius auratus. The sequence goes on from NW_020526828.1 coordinate 36,785, forward strand.
ATGTCAAGGAATTTGCTGAACCACAGATAACATCAGAGGCGTCTTACCTGGGCTAAGAAGAAGAAGAACTGGACTTTGGCCCAGTGGTCCAATGTCCTCTTTTCAGATGAGAGCAAGTTTTGAATTTCATTTGGAAAACCAAAGTCCTAGAGTCTGAAGGAAGGGTGGACAAACTCATAGTACAAGTTGCTTGAAGTCCAGTGTTAAGTTTCAACCGCCTGTGATGATTTGGTCAGTAGATGATTTGCAATGTCAATGCAATCTGCTGGTGTTGGTCCATTGTGTTTTTTCAAAACCAAA
>NW_020526829.1:0-62785 GCF_003368295.1 Carassius auratus
TTCTCTAGCATGATTAGCTTGTTGCTAGCATGTTGCTAGCATGTTTCTATCATGATTAGCATGCTACTAACATGCGGCTAGCATGATTTTAGCATGATTAGCATGTTTTAGCATGTTTCTAGCATGATTAGCATTGCGACTAGCATGTTGATAGCATGATTAGCATGTTTCTAGCATGATTAGCATGCGACTAACATGTTACTAGCATGATTAGCATGTCTAGCATGCGACTAGCATGTTGCTAGCATGATTTTAGCATGATTATCATGTTGCTAGCATGTTTTTAGCATGATTAACATTTTGGTAGCATGATAAGCATACGACTAGCATGTCACTAACATGTTTCTAGCATGATTAGCATGTTTCTAGCATGACTAGCTTGCGACTAGTATGTTGCTAGCATGATTTTAGCATGATAAGCATGTTGCTAGTATGTTTCTAGCATGACTAGCATGTTGCTAGCATGATATTAGCATGTTTCTAGCATGTTTCGAGCACGACTAGCATGCGTCTAGCATGTTGCTAGCACAATTTTACATGATTAGCATGTTGCTAGCATGTTTCTAGCATGTTCTCTAGCATGATTAGCATGTTGCTAGCATGTTTCTAGCATGTCTCTAATGATTAGCTTGTGCTAGCATGCTGTTGGCATGATTAGCATGCTACTAACATATCTGGCTAGCATGATTTTAGCATGATTAGCATGTTGCTAGCAATGTTTTTCTAGCATGATTAGCATTGCGACTAGCATGTTGATAGCATGATTAGCTTTGTTTCTAGCATGATTAGCATGCGACTAACATGTTACTAGCATGATTAGCATGTTTAGCATGCGACTAGCATGTTGCTAGCATGATTTTAGCATGATTATCATGTTGCTAGCATGTTACTAGCACGATTAACATTTTGGTAGCATGATAAGCATACGACTAGCATGTCGCTAGCATGTTCTAGCATGATTTGCATGTTTCTAGCATGACTAGCTTGCGACTAGTATGTTGCTAGCATGATTTTAGCATGATTAGCATGTTGTTAGTATGTTTCTAGCATGACTAACATGAAATTAGCATTTTGCTAGCATGATTCTAGTAATGATTAGCATGTTGCTAGCATGTTTGCTTAGCATGATTGGCTTTTTGCTAGCATGTCTCTAGCATGTTTCTAGCATGATTAGCATGCGACTAGCATGTTTCTAGCATGATTAGCATGTTGCTACCATGTTTCTAGCATGACTAGCATTCGACTAGCATGTTGTTAGCATGTTTCTAGCATGATTAGCATGTGACTAGCATGTTGCTAACATGATTTTAGCATGATTAGCATGTTGCTAGCATTTTTCTAGCATGACTAGCATGCGACTAGCATGTTGCTAGCATGATTTTAGCATAATTAGCATTTTGCTAGCATTTCTCTAGCATGATTAGCATGTTGCTAGCATGTCACTAGCATTTTTCTACCATGATTAGCATTGCGACTAACATGTTGCTAGTATGATTTTAGCATGATTAGCATGTTGCTAGCATGTTTCTAGCATGATTAGCATGTTGCTTGAGTGTTTCTAGCATGACTAGCATGTTTCTAGCATGTTGCTAGCATGTTTCTAGCATGACTAGCATGCGACTAGCATGTTGATAGCATGATTTTAGCATGATTAGCATGTTGCTAGCATGTTTCTAGCATGACTAGCATTCGACTAGCATGTTTCTAGCATGATTTTAGCATAGTTTACCAGATTTACCAAATAGTTTAGCATGATCTGCATAGTTTAGCCATGATTTAGCATGATTTACCATAGTTACCATGATTTACTATAGTGTACCACGATTTACCATGTTTCAAGTATGATATACTGATCTAGCATGATTTATCATCATAGTTTACCATGATTTACCACGATTTACCGTAGTTTACCATGATTTTTACTATGTATACATGTTTACCATGTTCACGTATGATTTTATTGATTGTAGCATGATTTACCATAGTTTACCCATGATTTAACCATAGTTTATAGCATGATTTAGCACGATACCATGTTTACACTGATTTACTATAGTATAGAGATTACCATGTTTCAAGCATGATTCACTGATTCTAGCATGATTTATAATAGTTTACCATGATTTACCATAGTTTACCACAATTTACCATAGTTTACCATGATTTACTATAGTGTACCACGATTTACCATGTTCAAGTATGATATACTGATTCTAGCATGATTTATCATAGTTTACCATGATTTACCACGATTTACCGTAGTTTACCATGATTTACTATAGTATACCACTATTTACCATGTTCACGTATGATATATTGATTGTAGCATGATTTACCATAGTTTACCATGATTTACCACGATTTACCATAGATTACCATGATTTACTATAGTATACCATGATTTACCATGTTCAAGCATGATTCACTGATTCTAGCATGATTTATATAGTTTACCATGATTTACCATAGTTTACCACAATTTACCATAGTTTACCATGATTTACTATAGTATACCATGATTTACCATGGTTCAAGTATGATTTACTAATTCTAGCATGATTTATCATAGTTTACCATGATTTACCACGATTACCGTAGTTTACCATGATTTACTATAGTATACCACAATTTACCATGTTCACGTATGATATATTGATTCTAGCCATGATTTACCATAGTTTACCATGATTTACCACGAATTTACCATAGTTTACCATGATTTACTATAGTATACCATGATTTACCATGTTTCAAGCATGATTCACTGATTCTAGCATGATTTATAATAGTTTACCATGATTTACCATAGTTTACCACGATTTACTATAGTTTACCATGATTTACTATAGTATACCATGATTTACCATGTTCAAGTATGATTTACTAATTCTAGCATGATTTATCATAGTTTACCATGATTTACCACGATTTACCGTAGTTTACCATGATTTACTATAGTATACCACAATTTACCATGTTCACGTATGATATATTGATTCTAGCATGATTTACCATAGTTTACCATGATTTACCACAATTTACCATAGTTTACCATGATTTACTATAGTATACCATGATTTACCATGTTCAAGCATGATTCACTGATTCTAGCATGATTTATAATAGTTTACCATGATTTACCATAGTTTACCACGATTTACTATAGTTTACCATGATTTACTATAGTATACCATGATTTACCATGTTCAAGTATGATTTACTAATTCTAGCATGATTTACCATAGCTTAGCATGATTTACCACGATTTACCATAGTTTACCATGATTTACCATAGTTTACCATTATTTACTATAGTATACCATGATTTGCCATGTTCAAGTATGATTTACTATGATTCTAGCATGATTTACCATAGTTTACCATGACTTATGATCTATGATAGATCTATGATCGCCAGCATGTTTCTAGCCTGATTTTTTTCATGATTAGCAGGTTGTTAGCATGTTTCTTGCATTATTAGCATATTGCTAGCATGTTGCTAGCATGTTTCTAGCATGATTAGCATGTTTCTAGCATGACTAGCATGTTGCTAACATGATTAGCATTTTGCTAGGATGTTTTTTAACATGACTAGCATGCGACTAGCATGTTGCTAGCATGATTTTGCATGATTAGCATGTTTCTAGCATGACTAGCATTCGACTAGCATGTTTCTAGCATTATTTACCATAGTTTACCACGATTTACCATAGTTTACCATGATTTACCATGTTCAAGTATGATTTACTGTTTCTAGCATGATTTATCATAGTTTACCATGATTTACCATAGTTTACCATGATTTACTATAGTATACCATGATTTACCATGTTCAAGTATGATTTACTGTTTCTAGCATGATTTATCATAGTTTACCAAGATTTACCATAGTTTACCATGATTTACTATAGTATACCATGATATGATTTACCATAGTTTACCATGATTTACTATAGTATACCATGATTTACCATGTTCAAGTATGATTTACTGATTCTAGCATGATCTATCATAGTGTACCATGATTTATGATCTATGATAGATAGATAGATAGATAGATAGAAATAGTCTGATAGATAGATAGATAGATAGATAGAAATAGTCAGATTGATAGATAGATAGATAGATAGATAGATAGATAGATAGATAGATAGATAGATAGATAGATAGATAGATAGAAATAGTCAGATAGATAGATAGATAAGATGAGTTTGAATGAGTTTAAATTGATTAGCATCAAAGCTTGATTGAGTCTAATGGGATTTGGAGCTTGGATCATCTGAACATCCTGTCAATGAAAGTCTATGGGCATTTTCATGATTTTTAATATTAATTTTTAAGAAAACCATAACTCAAACCAGTCTGAAAAGATATAGCACACCAAGTCAGAACAGTATGAAGGTCTGACCCGAGTTTGGAGAATGTAGCTTGAACAGTCTAGGAGGAGTAGGTGTCTAAAAATTTTCCGGCCAGAAAAATAAGAAGAATAAGAACTAGAAAAAAAAGTTTGTTGAGACAAACTTTAAGTTGGCTTGAGAAAGCCTGACCAGAAAGTTTGAAGAAGTTTAAAGAAGTTAGAAGTTTATAGTTTAATGTTAGATTGATAGATTAGTTGAAAGAAAGAAAGAATGACAGATAGATTAGTTAGAAAGAATGATATAAATTAGCTCAAATGAAAGAATGATAGATTAGTTTGACAGAAAGAATGCATGCGACTAACATGTTTCTAGCATGATTACCATGTTGTTAGCATGTTTCTAGCATGATTAACATGCGACTAGCATGATTTTAGCAAGATTAGCATGTCACTAGCATGTTTCTAGCATGATTAGCATGTTGCTGGCATGTTTCCAGCATGATTAGCATGTTGCTAGCATGTTGTTAGCATTTTTCTAGCATGACTAACATGTTGCTAGCATGTTTCTAACATGATTTGCATGTGACTGGCATGTTGCTAGCATGATTAGCATGTGACTAGCATGTCACTAGCATGTTTCTAGCATGATTAGCATGTTTCTAGCATGACTAGCATACGGCTAGTATGTTGCTAACATGATTAGCATGTTGCTAGGATGTTTCTAGCATGATTAACATGTTGCTAGCATTTTGTTAACATGTTTCTATCATGATTAGCATGCGACTAGCATGTTGCTAGCATGTTTCTAGCATGACTAGCATGTGACTAGCATGTTGCTAGCATCTCACTAGCATGTTTCTAGCATGATTAGCATGTTTCTAGCATGACTAGCATACGACTAGTATGTTGCTAACATGATTAGCATTCCTCGGTTGGAATTGTGCGCCGCAGTATTAGCTGTAGAAGTTGCCGAACTCATCCAAGATGAACTGGGCCTGAAGCTGGATGAAAACAAGTTCTTTTGTGACAGCAAGGTCGTGCTTGGATACATTTGCAATCAAACAAAGCGATTCTACGTCTATGTTCACAATCGAGTCAGACGTATTCGTCAATCAACAAGACCTAACCAATGGTTCTACGTCAACACAGAGGACAACCTGGCTGACCATGCATCCAGGTCAGTTCCTGCGTCCCAACTGACAAAGACTATGTGGTTCACTGGACCAGCCTTTTTACACAAGCCAAATCCATCTGACACACATACAATCAGGATGTTTGAACTTGTTAACCCAGAATCAGACATGGAAATAAGACCTGAAGTGAGTAGTTTTCTTACTCAGACTCAAAGACGAGGCCTTACCGCTGCACGATTTCAGTGCTTTTCTAGTATGCGCTCCCTCATCAGGGCTGTTTCCCTACTCATCCACATAGCCAGCGCTTACAGACACAAGTCCATTAATGTAAAGGGTGGCATCACTGCAACTTCCCACGTACTCCGGATGAGTTGTCTCAGGCGAGACACATTATCATCAGAGCAGCACAGGAAGATGTTTATGCAAAAGAACTCGCAGTTCTTGAGCATGGACAAGCTGTAACCAAGGACAGTTCTCTTCACAAGCTCAGACCTGTTCTTGAAGGTAATCTGATTTGTGTTGGTGGCAGATTAAAGCACGCTGACTTGAGCACTCAGGAAAAAAACCCCATCATCTTGCCCAAGACCAGCCACATTTCTCTGCTGTTGGTGCGACAGTATCATGAAGAGGTAAAGCATCAAGGCCGCCACTTCACAGAAGGGGCCCTGAGAGCAGCGGGATTCTGGATCATAGGTGGAAAACGACTTATTGCCTCTGTCTTGCACAAATGTGTAGTGTGTCAAAAGTTACGTCGAAGAACAGAGGAACAACTTATGACAGACTTGCCTCCAGAACGCTTGCTCACATGTCCACCATTCACCTATGTAGGAGTGGATGTGTTCGGACCATGGCAAATCGTCTCCAGGCGTACAAGAGGTGGACAGGCCCAAAGCAAAAGATGGGCGATGCTCTTCTGCTGTATGAGCTCCCGAGCCGTTCACATCGAGATCATCGACTCCCTAGACACGTCAAGTTGCATCAATGCATTGAGACGGTTCTTTGCCATACGGGGACCTGCAAAGCAGATTAGATCGGACTGCGGAACAAACTTTGTGGCCACTGCAAAGGAACTGGGATTAAGCCAACAACAACCTGACTTCAAAAAGTGCAGAACTTCTTGAGTCAACAAGGGTGCTCATGGGTGTTCATTCCTCCTCATGCGTCCCATATGGGTGGATCATGGGAACGTATGATAGGCCTATCAAGAAGGATCCTGGATGCAATCCTGCTTCAAGAGAACATTCAACTTACCCACGATGTCCTGTGCACACTCATGATGGAAGTGACTGCGATAATCAATGGCCGGCCTCTTGTTCCAGTCTCCACCGACCCAGAGTCACCATTCATATTGTCTCCTTCAATGATACTTACCCAGAAGGTTGGGGTTGCCCCACCGCACAGAGACTTCACAGACAAGGATCTTCTTAGCAGACAATGGAAACAAGTCCAAGCTCTCGCTGACAGATTCTGGCGTCGTTGGCGTCAGGAGATCCTCCCCAACCTGCAAGTCCGCTAGAAATGGAGAGATTCTCAACGGGACCTAAAAGAAGGGGATATTGTGCTCCTGAAGGACAGTCAAGCTGCACGTAACACATGGCCTATGGCAAGGATCACAGCTGTCTTCCCTGGGAGAGACAGTAAAGTAAGGAAGGTGGAGCTCAGGACATCAAATCAAGGTTCTGAGAGGGTGTTCTTGAGACCAGTGTCAGAAGTAGTTCTTCTTCTGCCCAATGACTGAATGTTCAGAGACATTTGTTTGTTTACTGAGCGAAACCGGAAGTAAAAAAAAAACGCATGAAAGAATGCAATAGAAACGGCAGACTGGATAAAAAATGAAAACAGTAATTTCTTCAGAGAAAATTCATCCTGCATGTTGATTCCCCAGCAGAAGCATCGCTTGTATGTATATAATCTTTGTTCTGACTAAGTTAACTTATAAGCATTTGATTTTGTGCTGTAAAAGTAATGTTCATGGAAGCTAAATGGCTCAGCTAATTACAGTATTTTGCTGTTTGTTTTCTAGTTTCACTCTCTCGTTTTTCATCAGTCATCTCATATGTATGGATTCAGTTCAATGTGAAGAAAATAGATCTGCATAAAAAAGAACTCCGGATTTCTTCATGTTCATGAATAGAGAGAGTTTATCTCACTGTTTAGTTGGAGTTGTTACACCTCAGCGAGAACAGTACACCATGATTTAACATAGTTTACCATTATTTACCACGATTTACCATAGTTTACCATTATTTACCATAGTTTACCATGATTTACTATAGTATACCATGATTTACCATGTTCAAGTATGATTTACTGATTCTAGCATGATTTATCATAGTTTACCATGATTTATGATCTATGATAGATACATACATAGATAGATAGATAGATAGATAGAAATAGTCAGATTGATAGATAGATAGATAGATAGATAAGATAGATTAAATGAGTTTAAATGAGTTTAAATTGATAAGCATCAAAGGTTGATTGAGTCTAATGGGATTTGGAGCTTGGGTCATCTGAACATCCTGTCAATGAAAGTCTATGGGCATTTTTATGATTTTTAATATTAATTTTTAAGAAAACCGTAACTCAAACCAGTCTGAAAAGATATAGCACACCAAGTCAGAACAGTATGAAGGTCTGACCCGAGTTTGGAGTATGTAGCTTGAACGGTCTAGGAGGAGTTAGTGTCCAAAAATTTTCCGGCCAGAAAAATAAGAAGAAGAAGAAGAAGAAGAAAAAGAAGAAGAATAACTAGAAAAAAAGTTTGTTGAGACAAACTTTAAGTTGGCTTGAGAAAGCCTGACCAGAAAGTTTGAAGAAGTTTAAAGAAGTTAGAAGTTTATAGTTTAAAGTTAGATTGATAGATTAGTTGAAAGAAAGAAAGATATATTAGCTAGAAAGAATGACAAATAGATTAATTAGAAATAATGATATAGATTAGTTCAAAAGAAAGAATGATAGATAGATTAGTTTGACAGAAAGAATGCATGTGACTAACATGTTTCTAGCATGATTAGCAAGTTACTAGCTTGACTAGCATGTCGCTACCATGTTTCTAGCATGACTAGCATGTTGATAGCATGTTGATAGCATGATTAGCATGAGAATAGCATGTTGTTAACATGACTAGCATGTCGCTACCATGTTTCTAGCATGTTTCTAGCATGATTAACATGCTGCTAGCATGTTGTTAGCATGTTTCTAGCATGATTAGCAAGTTACTAGCATGTTGTTAGCATTACTAGCATGTTGCTAGCATGTTAATAGAATGTTGCTAGCATATTGTTATCATGACTAACATGTTGCTAGTATATTTCTAGCATGATTAGCATGCAACTAGCACGTTGCTAACATGTTTCTAGCATGATTAGCATGTTGTTAGAATGTTTCTAGCATGATAAGCATGTCCCTAGCATGTTTCTAGCATGATTAACATGTTGCCAGCATGTTGTTACCATTTTTCTAGCATTACTGGCATGTTGCTAGCATGTGTCTAGCATGATTAGCATGCAACTACCATGTTGCTAGCATTATTAGCATGCGACTAGCACGTTGCTACCATGTTTCTAGCATGATTAGCATGTTTCTAGCATGACTAGCATGCAACTACAATGTTAACATGATTAGCATGTTGCTAGGATGTTTCTAGCATGACTAGCATGCGACTAGCATGTTTGCTATCATGATATTAGCATGTTTCTAGCATGTTTCGAGCACGACTAGCATGCGTCTAGCATGTTGCTAGCACGATTTTAGCATGATTAGCATGTTGCTAGCATATCCCTAGCATTTCTCTAGCATGATTAGCTTGTTGCTAGCATGTTGCTAGCATGTTTCTACCATGATTAGCATGCTACTAACATGCGGCTAGCATGATTTTAGCATGATTAGCATGTTTCTAGCATGTTTCTAGCATGATTAGCATTGCGACTAGCATGTTGATAGCATGATTAGCATGTTTCTAGCATGATTAGCATGCGACTAACATGTTACTAGCATGATTAGCATGTCTAGCATGCGACTAGCATGTTGCTAGCATGATTTTAGCATGATTATCATGTTGCTAGCATGTTTTTAGCATGATTAACATTTTGGTAGCATGATAAGCATACGACTAGCATGTCACTAACATGTTTCTAGCATGATTAGCATGTTTCTAGCATGACTAGCTTGCGACTAGTATGTTGCTAGCATGATTTTAGCATGATAAGCATGTTGCTAGTATGTTTCTAGCATGACTAGCATGTTGCTAGCATGATATTAGCATGTTTCTAGCATGTTTCGAGCACGACTAGCATGCGTCTAGCATGTTGCTAGCACGATTTTAGCATGATTAGCATGTTGCTAGCATGTCCCTAGCATTTCTCTAGCATGATTAGCTTGTTGCTAGCATGTTGCTAGCATGTTTCTATCATGATTAGCATGCTACTAACATGCGGCTAGCATGATTTTAGCATGATTAGCATGTTTCTAGCATGTTTCTAGCATGATTAGCATTGCGACTAGCATGTTGATAGCATGATTAGCATGTTTCTAGCATGATTAGCATGCGACTAACATGTTACTAGCATGATTAGCATGTCTAGCATGCGACTAGCATGTTGCTAGCATGATTTTAGCATGATTATCATGTTGCTAGCATGTTTTTAGCATGATTAACATTTTGGTAGCATGATAAGCATACGACTAGCATGTCAGTAACATGTTTCTAGCATGATTAGCATGTTTCTAGCATGACTAGCTTGCGACTAGTATGTTGCTAGCATGATTTTAGCATGATAAGCATGTTGCTAGTATGTTTCTAGCATGACTAGCATGTTGCTAGCATGATATTAGCATGTTTCTAGCATGTTTCGAGCACGACTAGCATGCGTCTAGCATGTTGCTAGCACAATTTTAACATGATTAGCATGTTGCTAGCATGTTTCTAGCATGTCTCTACATGATTAGCATGTTGCTAGCATGTTTCTAGCATGTCTCTACATGATTAGCTTGTTGCTAGCATGCTGTTGGCATGATTAGCATGCTACTAACATACTGCTAGCATGATTTTAGCATGATTAGCATGTTGCTAGCATGTTTCTAGCATGATTAGCATTGCGACTAGCATGTTGATAGCATGATTAGCTTGTTTCTAGCGTGATTAGCATGCGACTAACATGTTACTAGCATGATTAGCATGTTTAGCATGCGACTAGCATGTTGCTAGCATGATTTTAGCATGATTATCATGTTGCTAGCATGTTACTAGCACGATTAACATTTTGGTAGCATGATAAGCATACGACTAGCATGTCGCTAGCATGTTTCTAGCATGATTTGCATGTTTCTAGCATGACTAGCTTGCGACTAGTATGTTGCTAGCATGATTTTAGCATGATTAGCATGTTGTTAGTATGTTTCTAACATGACTAACATGAAATTAGCATTTTGCTAGCATGATTCTAGTATGATTAGCATGTTGCTAGCATGTTGCTAGCATGATTGGCTTTTTGCTAGCATGTCTCTAGCATGTTTCTAGCATGATTAGCATGCGACTAGCATGTTTCTAGCATGATTAGCATGTTGCTACTATGTTTCTAGCATGACTAGCATTCGACTAGCATGTTGTTAACATGTTTCTAGCATGATTAGCATGTGACTAGCATGTTGCTAACATGATTTTAGCATGATTAGCATGTTGCTAGCATTTTTCTAGCATGACTAGCATGCGACTAGCATGTTGCTAGCATGATTTTAGCATAATTAGCATTTTGCTAGCATTTCTCTAGCATGATTAGCATGTTGCTAGCATGTCACTAGCATTTTTCTACCATGATTAGCATTGCGACTAACATGTTGCTAGTATGATTTTAGCATGATTAGCATGTTGCTAGCATGTTTCTAGCATGATTAGCATGTTGCTTGAGTGTTTCTAGCATGACTAGCATGTTTCTAGCATGTTGCTAGCATGTTTCTAGCATGACTAGCATGCGACTAACATGTTGATAGCATGATTTTAGCATGATTATCATGTTGCTAGCATGTTTCTAGCATGACTAGCATTCGACTAGCATGTTTCTAGCATGATTTACCATAGTTTACCACGATTTACCATAGTTTACCATGATCTACCATAGTTTACCATGATTTACCACGATTTACCATAGTTTACCATGATTTACTATAGTGTACCACGATTTACCATGTTCAAGTATGATATACTGATTCTAGCATGATTTATCATAGTTTACCATGATTTACCACGATTTACCGTAGTTTACCATGATTTACTATAGTATACCACTATTTACCATGTTCACGTATGATTTATTGATTGTAGCATGATTTACCATAGTTTACCATGATTTACCATAGTTTACCATGATTTACCACGATTTACCATAGTTTACACTGATTTACTATAGTATACCATGATTTACCATGTTCAAGCATGATTCACTGATTCTAGCATGATTTATAATAGTTTACCATGATTTACCATAGTTTACCACAATTTACCATAGTTTACCATGATTTACTATAGTATACCATGATTTACCATGTTCAAGTATGATTTACTAATTCTAGCATGATTTATCATAGTTTACCATGATTTACCACGATTTACCGTAGTTTACCATGATTTACTATAGTATACCACAATTTACCATGTTCACGTATGATATATTGATTCTAGCATGATTTACCATAGTTTACCATGATTTACCACGATTTACCATAGATTACCATGATTTACTATAGTATACCATGATTTACCATGTTCAAGCATGATTCACTGATTCTAGCATGATTTATAATAGTTTACCATGATTTACCATAGTTTACCACGATTTACTATAGTTTACCATGATTTACTATAGTATACCATGATTTACCATGTTCAAGTATGATTTACTAATTCTAGCATGATTTATCATAGTTTACCATGATTTACCACGATTTACCGTAGTTTACCATGATTTACTATAGTATACCACAATTTACCATGTTCACGTATGATATATTGATTCTAGCATGATTTACCATAGTTTACCATGATTTACCACAATTTACCATAGTTTACCATGATTTACTATAGTATACCATGATTTACCATGTTCAAGCATGATTCACTGATTCTAGCATGATTTATAATAGTTTACCATGATTTACCATAGTTTACCACGATTTACTATAGTTTACCATGATTTACTATAGTATACCATGATTTACCATGTTCAAGTATGATTTACTAATTCTAGCATGATTTACCATAGCTTAGCATGATTTACCACGATTTACCATAGTTTACCATGATTTACCATAGTTTACCATTATTTACTATAGTATACCATGATTTGCCATGTTCAAGTATGATTTCCTATGATTCTAGCATGATTTACCATAGTTTACCATGACTTATGATCTATGATAGATCTATGATCGCTAGCATGTTTCTAGCCTGATTTTTTTCATGATTAGCAGGTTGTTAGCATGTTTCTTGCATTATTAGCATATTGCTAGCATGTTGCTAGCATGTTTCTAGCATGATTAGCATGTTTCTAGCATGACTAGCATGTTGCTAACATGATTAGCATTTTGCTAGGATGTTTTTAACATGACTAGCATGCGACTAGCATGTTGCTAGCATGATTTTGCATGATTAGCATGTTTCTAGCATGACTAGCATTCGACTAGCATGTTTCTAGCATTATTTACCATAGTTTACCACGATTTACCATAGTTTACCATGATTTACCATAGTTTACCATTATTTACCACGATTTACCATAGTTTACCATGATTTACTATAGTATACCATGATTTACCATGTTCAAGCATGATTCACTGATTCTAGCATGATTTAGCATAGTTTACCATGATTTACCACGATTTACCGTAGTTTACCATGATTTACTATAGTATACCACGATTTACCATGTTCAAGTATAATTTACTGATTCTAGCATGATTTACCATAGTTTAAGCATGATTTACCACGATTTACCATAGTTTACCACGAGTTACTATAGTTTACCATTATTTACCACGATTTACCATAGTTTACCATTATTTACCACGATTTACCATATTTTACCATGATTTACCACAATTTACCATAGTTTACCATGATTTACCATAGTTTACCATTATTTACCACGATTTACCATAGTTTACCATGATTTACCACGATTTACCATGTTCAAGTATGATTTACTGATTCTAGCATGATTTATCATAGTTTACCATGATTTATGATTTATGATAGATAGATAGATAGATAGATAGATAGATAGATAGATAGATAGATAGATAGATAGATAGATAGATAGATAGAAATAGAGTTTGAATGAGTTTAAAGTGGTTAGCACCTGCTTTTCAGCAGGTAGCATTATCATTGAATACAGGCATGTTGATGTGTATATAACAGGACTCTTGTCAAAGGTGTGAAGTTTGGTGCAGATCGGCCATTGATTGCCTTGTCAAGGAATTTGGATACATCAGGAATGTAACTTAAAAAGCAGTCTTTTGTGGTAGAAGTGATGGTTCTACCATACTTGTAGCAAGAAGTAGAATTTACAATTTTGGCTATAAGAAGTTTGCACAAAACTAAATAATGATCTGAGATATCATCACTTGGCTGCATAATTTCAACACTATCAACATCAATTCCATGTGACAGTATTAAATCTAGAGTATGATTTCGACAATGAGTAGGTCCTGAAATGTGTTGTCTAACCCCAATAGAGTTAAGAATTTCTATAAATGCTGATCCCAATACATCTTTTTCATTATCAACATGGATATTAAGATCACCAACTATTAAAACTTTATCTGCAGCCAGAACTAACTCGGATGTAAAAACCAAACTCTTTAATAAAGTCTGTATGGTGCCCTGGTGGCCTGTATACAGTAGCCAGTAAAAAAATAACAGGGGATTTATCATTAACATTTGTTTCTCTGGATAATGTTATATGAAGCACCATTACTTCAAACGAGTTATACTTAAAGCCTGCCCTCTGAGAAATCCTGAAAACATTGTTATAAATTGAAGCAACACTTCCCCCTTTGCCTTTTAGACGCGGCCCATGTTTATAACAGTAATCTTGGGTGGTGAATTCATTTAAAATAATGTAATCATCAGGTTTTAGCCAGGTATCTGTCAAACAGAGCACATCTATTTTATGATCAGTGATCATATTATTTACAAAAAGTGTTTTCGTAGAAAGGGATCTGATATTCAATAAGCCAGGCTTTGTAATTTGTTCATCCATATTGCATCTGTTTTTAATTTGTTGAACCTCAATTAAATTGTTAATCTTAACTTGGTTTGGACATTTTTTGTATTTTCTAGTTCGGGGAACAGACACAGTTTCTATAGTGTGATATCTAGGTGAAAGAGTCTCTATGTGCTGAGAATTAGCTGACCTCTGTGACGTCATTAGCGCCGGCATGAATAACAATCTTACTGTATTTATGTTTAGCATTAGCCAGCACTTTTAAATTTGCCAAGATGACAGACGCTCTGGCTCCCGGTAAACATTTGACTATGGTGGCTGGTGTCTCTATATTCACGTTCCGTACAATAGAATCACCAATAACTAGAGCACTTTCATCAGGTTTCTCAGTGGGTGCATCACTGAGTGGGGAGAACCTGTTTAATGTTTTAATCGGAACAGAAGAGCAGTGTTTTGACCCAAGACTACCTTTTTGTGCCTCACTGTCACCCAGTTGCCCTACTGTGTTGCAAATAGTGCATAAAAGTGTTAAACAACAGGTGGCGCTATGACTATAACCGAATATGGGCATGTTGATGTGTTCAGTACAGGAATCTTGTAAACTGTGTGAAGTTTGGTGCAGATCGGACATTGCTTGCCTTAGTTACACAACTTCCTTTTTCACTGCTTTAGTAGAATGCTTTAAAACTTAGCTAAGTGTTGCTAGCATGTATTAGTATGATTCTAAAATGTTGCCAGCCTATTTAACACTTATTGATGCTTTTTATTATTTTACAAGGAGTCCATAACAGTGTTAAACATGCCACTTCCTGTTGCCATTAGGTGGCCCTATGACTATAATCGAATACAGGCATGTTGATGTGTTCAGGACAGGACTCTTATCAAACTTGTTCAATTTGGGGCAGATTGGACACTGTGCCTGAATGACAGTAACTTCCTGATTCACTGCAGTAATATGATGCTTTATCATTTAGCTAAGTGTTGCTAACATGATTTAGTATGTTTCTAGCATGTTGCCAGTGTATTTATCACTTGCTGGCATTTTTTAATGTTGCTAGGAGTCCATAACAGTGTTATACATGACACTTCCTGTTACCAATAGGTGGCACTATGAATATAACCGAATACGGGTATGTTTATGTGTTCAGTACCAGAGGCTTGTCAAACGTGTGAAGTTTGGGGCAGATCGGATTTTGCAAAGCTGTGTTACAGCAACTTCTTATTTAATACAATAGTTGAATGCTTTAGCACTTAGCATTGCTAGCAAGTTTTATTATGTTTCTAGCATGATGCCAGCCTATTTAACACTTTTTGACACTTTTTAATTTGTTCCTAGTAGTGTTGTCACGATACCAAAATTATTGTTTCGATACCAATACCTAATTGCGATTTCAATACTTTTTCGATAATTTTCCTGAAAAGGGAAAATACACTCTCAAATATCATTGCTGTGCTTTATTTTAAAAACCGAGACAACATTCTAATCATATAACACACTAATAAATGAACATATGAACAGCAGACATATTAAACATTTGAACAAAATATGAAATATCAAAATATTAAAAATAAATTGGAGCAATGACATTCAAGGTAAAGAAAGAATAAATTTAGCAGCATTATCTCAGTTATCATAAGAAACATAAGAGTAATACATTTATCTTGTCTCTGAACTTTGAATAAAAATATGAACAGCGATTATATTAAACAATGTTTCTTAACTCAGAAGATTAAATGTAAAAAAGATAAATAATATCAATTTAAGAAATGGCATTCAAGTAATAAAAAAAAGCAAATTAAATTTAGCAGCAATATCTCAGAAATTGTAACTTATTCTGTCAATTGTGCAACCTGTTCTTTCAGAGGAGAAAACTCAGCCAGTGAGCTTTAATAAGCGTTGTAATGGATATGCAGGTCATCGATTCATGGGTTAAATTCAGGCATACAAATGAAACCCTTTTGCACTAAATGCCTGGCCTGGCGCCAGCCTGGCTGGACTTAAATTATTTACGATACCCATGCGAGCCTCAAAGGAGAAACGAAGCCTCCCCACATTCCTGAACACACACACAAAAAGAAACCTTTCTTAAAAGTTCCTTACCTTCAAAATTTTATTAATAATATGTATTTTCAATATGTTTGTGCGTACCATGGTTAGTCCTTGTTATGCAAGGATTATTTATTTTACTAGCTTATACTTTGGAAATGTTTCTCCTCATTTTAACTTTCTCAAATAGAATCATGTTTCTGTAACCCCACTCCTTTGCAGCTCATAAAACTTTATGAACCCACTGGGAAATAGGACAGGAAGAAGCCAAGTCACTGGCATCTTTTTCTCAATGTATCCTAAACTATTACTTTTTCAATGTGGTCTCAATGTATCAAGTATTGCTTTTTGGTGCATTACAGATTTCCCATATAAATTGGGACTATCTGCAATTTATTAGCGTGTGTTAATCTTTAAATGTGTGTAATTCTGCATTTGAATGTAACTTCGTGTTTCTATCAGTTATATATGTACTGTTTGGTGTTTTTGGAATTGTCATGTTGTGACCCAACTATTCCCCTATGTAAAATGTGTGTAAAATGTATTAATCTGGAATTACGAACTTGCTAAAATATCACTGCTGAAATCTGAGAAGCCCCAAAGTTAGTAGGGTGGGTGTTTCCACAGAGACAAAGGAACTTTTCCCCGCTTCAGATCGCGGACGTTCATTGGTTGTTCACGCGAACAGAGGCGTGAACCATCCCAAGCCATAAGAGCCGACCGAACAAGTCCGGGTGCTCTTTTTTTCTCTTCGTTCTCTTACACGCTGCTAGGGTCGCTGCCTTGGGCCGCGCTCATATCGCCGTCCCCCTCAGCACAGGGACTGAGAGGACAGTCATTCTCATGGCTCCTTCGGACGCTTTCGTTTTCGTTGTTTTGTTTTCTTTACTAAGTTTATTCAACTATTCGCCTCTCCACACAAGGAAGACGAATTCTGGAAAATTTTCCACGCTGCTCCACGCTGCTCCAGCGCAGCTCACACGCGCGTCACACAGTCTCCGGCACACACGCTGTTTTCAAAAGGACCAGTGCACAAAGCGTCACAAAAAGACCACAATCTCTATGGAGATTTAAATGCTGCTTAAAGTCTTGCTATGATTTGAGTCGTTGTTGGCTTCCAAAAGTTTACTGACTGTGATTTTCATACCTGAGCTCATTCTGTGATCTCTTTCTCTCTCTCTCTCTCTCTCTCTTCCTTATTTGGATTCCGTTATGTCTTGTGCAAAGTTTACTGTCTGTATTTTCGTACGCATATTTACCCTGTGTGATTTGTAGTTTGATGTATCAATAGTCAATTATTAAAAACCCATATATTCATGATTTGCCTCCACCCCACTCATATTACGAGTCACTGAGATGTCTGATTTAGCTACAAGCTTTAAATTTGGAAACTAAAATTATCATAATGATAGGATAATGTTTTCATGGCCAGAGAATATTTTTCCTTGAATTATAAGAAGTGATAACTTTACTGAAAATGGATAGGTCAATCTTACGGCCGTTTGCTGGACAAACCACTGTTTGATTTGCACTAATTTACAGTAAGAGATATCACAATAATTGATATGAAGAATGGAATATTGATATATTAATGAGTAACTTACAGTGCCCTGTAATTAGTTATTGGTATAGACAATTGAGCTATTTTTCATCATCAAGAAAATTTATTGTAAATGGCATATGAGATATATATATTAATCATATTCCTGATTAATTATTCAAATTCCCTATATATCATTTGAGTTAATTATTATATGTGACCCAATGTTGTTACATTAATGGTGGAGATAACGCGGCCATTTCAAACTTCGTTTTGTGAGCAATCAATCTGTGTATATGGTTTTTAATAATTTCTGCACGTGCGCTATGAAATTATGTACTTGTGAGATAAGTCGCAAGACGCAAACTCACTCCTAACTGACTGAGGCAAAAAGCTGATCAGTCAGCACGTTAGGTATTTATAGAAACTTAACAGTATAGTCACTGTTATTCTTAATGAAAGTAAACTGCAGTATAACGTTAAAAGTCTCCTGTTAAGAAAGCCCAAAATCTTTTACAGTGAGAACATTTTAATATGAATAATTAAAAGATAAAGAAATCTTTTATTAGTTGCAGCATGTAAATCTTAACATGAGCAATGTTCCTCTGATTCAGTTAAAAAGGCCTTGCTTATTAAATATCATTATTGAATTCGTGGTAAACCACAGTAATATTAAAAAATAAAACGATAAAAACTCCTGGTCTAAAATTGGCTTAGCTACCCGATTTAAACCTAAAACATTTAAATCATAAGTGCTATTTTGATAAATGTTCATGGGATGTCAACAGATGTAAAAAATACCTGTTTTTCACATTTGTGTCTGGGCAGTGAAATCCTGTCCGTACACTCTTGTGCAGTATATAGCACCTCAGAGATCATAAAACCTTTTTATGTTTGTTACTTGTGATCTTTAATGCGGAAATTTAGCCTGACAAACGATCAGATTCTAAGTCATATTGAAATTGTAATTCCGCTAGCTAAACACCAGAGGGAAGTTTAGAAGTTTCATGTTACGCCCTGCTTTCTGATTCCAGCTTGTATGAGTGCAAGTCCGCCATCCCGTGGCCGTTTCAGATAATGCGCTCTAATTGCTAATCTTTTTCCCCTGTGATGTATTGAATTAGATGTCTAAATTCTCGATAATTATTTGCATTTACAGCTTTGCTCGTGCGAATATTATTACAGGGAAACAAAAGAATTTTCCCTTCCTTTGACTGTTCACATTTACTTTGAGTTTGGTTCAAACATGATTTGAATTAAAATGTAATTGTTTAATAGTGGAAATCTAGATGTTTCAGGTCAACTACTGATTGACCCACTTAGAAGGTAAGCCATCTAGTGGCAGTCTCCTGTTAAATCGACTAACTGACCTCTGTCTTTTCCATTCTGTTTTGAATTGCATGTCCACTTTTACCCTTTTTGATTAATCTCACCCTGTGTGATTAATTTCATAATTATTAATGATAACTTACAGCTATCATTGGATTATAGGATATTATTCAGATTTTCCTTTTAATTCTTACATGCTTATTTTAATTTTGAATTTTAGTTTTGAATTTTTAATTTGAATTAAGTTTTCTGCTTGCCAGGTTAAGCACAGAGAGGCAGTACCCCCCCCCCCCCCCCCTTGTGGTGAAAACCAGCTACTTCTCCCTAACCAGCTACTTCTTCAGCTACTTTTTTTTTTTCTTCTCTCTTTTGGCTTAGGTTATTTTGATAATTACCATTATTATCATAATTCCTTTGTTTTGTTTAATCATTATTAAGTAAAGCTGTTACCTTTCCTTTCTACATATATAGTTACTCAATTGATGTTAAACAAACCAAACCTTAATTAACTTTAAGTTTCCTCTGTTCATCCTTTGTGTATTTGATTGTAGAACTCCCTTGGTGATTGGACAGTCATCTCAGGTTTCCAGTGAGCAAGGCTGCCCCACCGGTGCCCGACCACTGGCTGCGAGTGAAACTCGGTTCCTCTTGTCTATGTCCGTTAGCGGCACGCAGTGGAGACATCAGCAATTTGCCACTCCAAAGGTTGTGTTAAAAGTCACAAGCTGTTCGAGAGGGCGCCATGCCAGAGTAACAGAGGACCGGGGACACTGCGGTTGAGTGTTTGGGGAGCGCCGGAGAGGTTGACCAAGCCACTGGTTTCCACCTGAATGACTTCACAGAATATTAGATATCCCCCCGGATATATTTTAAGTGTTTGACCCTTTTGCTTCTTTAAGCCACACCATATTTCTAGTTTTCCTACCCAGATAGCCCACTCACCTATTGGCCGTATCTTAAAACCTAGCAGTAGGCTTAGGCCTCCTTATTCTCACTAACACATTGTGTTTCTATTGTTTTTATCTAATTTCAAGTGTTGTTTCACTTTGATCTTTTTCTATCCTCTGTTCTGTTGTGAATTGTTTCTTTCATTTCACATAGAGACATTAACCTTGGGAGCCAACACGAAGTTAAATAGTAGAGTGACAACCATCAGCCGGTGTCATCACGTGACCCGCTAGGCTACTGCCTGTCAAATCTCCATTTCAGGTCCTTCGTTGACACAAGTTAATTGGCTACTTAACTGTCTGACTGTTTGCATCAGTTAGCCCCAAAATTCTCATAAACGGCACAGCCCATATGAATATAGCTCGATAAACGTAGAACAAACTTGCATTGGTCTTTTTGTGTGTGTGTGCTGTGCTTCTCTCACCGACAGAGAGTCAGGATGTTCCAGTCATCCAGTCCTGATGGCACGCGATCAAAACCAAAGCGACTACTACAAAGAACTTGCCAGGATCCTCGGAAGCCTAGTTCACATTCTCGTCGCCCAGGCCCCAACCCAGAGTCATCTTGATCAGCTCCTCCTCGAGACCCAGAACCAGCGCGAGAAAGAGGACGACACAGATCAAGAGCTACAGAAAGGAGTTGAAAGACTTCACAATGCCCTGCAAGATCTTCGCACCGACACATATCAAAAAGAAAAGCTGGAGAGAGAAGCCAGAAAAGAACTCAACAAAAAACTCCAGCAAGGTGACGCTCTCCTATAAAGAGCAGAGACTGAACTGAAAGAAAGAGACTATAAAACCTTGGCCTGCAAAACACACTTGCAAGCGGCCCGAGCTAAATTCAACAAGCTTATTCTGCAGAGAGACAAGCTCCAAGATGAACTTGACACTGTTTACACAGAACTGAAACAATCTCACAGATTACAGAGTGGCTGGATCAGAGAAACGCACACCACAAAGTTTCTCCCGGCCCTGCAACTCCAACCCTTTCAGCCAAGAACCCAGAGCTGAAAAAGGGGGTGTAAGCTCACGACTCAAGAAATCACCAGCCAGTTTACAAGAACACCTGTCAACAACGGAGGGAAGAGAACCCTTCCAGAGAACGCATGCCACAAAACCCTGCACTGCTCACAGAGAACTTGACAAGCTAGCCAGAAGCATCCCTACGTTCAATCCAGATCCTGCAGCAGGACAGGACGTTCATGCTTCTTTACAAGCCATTGACTTTCATTTGCAAACTGTCGCCAACATGACAGATGTGAACACATTGTGCCTGTTAAAAATCCCTTCCAGCCGTGATGTGCATTGCTTTCTGGATCTTCAACCAGAGACTGTCAAAGCGTACTACCAGCAACTGCTACAGACTTTGATTCTTGAATTCTCTGATCCAAACTCAGACCATGGGCTCCTTATTGCTATGGACCTCAAACAGGGCCAACTTGAAAACCCACAGACTTTCTGTAGTCAGCTACGAAAAGCCTACTTCGGAGCATCCAACGAACCAGGTATTGAACAGGATGTCAACTTAAAAACTCTGTTCCTCCGAGACCTACATGCCAGTTGGAGTTTTCATCTCAGAGTCCCAGCGTGTCCACGTAACAGGACTACACAAGAGTTACGGAACTTAGCCCACAAAGCTTGCACCAAGCAAAAGACTATTTGTGAAAAGACTGTGCAAAACCCCAAAGTCTCTGTCTCTGAGCACTGCTTGGAGTTAACCCTAGATGGCGCCCTACAACACCACAATCACAGACATTTTTACAGAGAGTCAATACCGTTCCAAGCCAGCAGAGGGCAACACAATCGTGGTGGTACTCATCCAACGCACCAGAGCGAGCGATTCCCACCATCCAGGACACAAAGCCCCGACAGCCGGCAGTGGAACCACTCTCGACATGACACTGGTAAGCTCAATCCTGAGCCCACGTCAGAAAAACACAGTGCAGCCACGTCTGAGACAGCAGAGATCCTGATGGTGCTGAAAACTCGCAAGGAAGATGAGCCAAGCACCCGTCATCTACAGACCACAGAGCTAACTGTCACAGCACAAGGGGACAGCATCACCCAAGCTCCACAGCTGACAGCTGCACACCAGGTACCACACACCAGACAGCACAGGTTCTAACACCAGGTACCACAAACACAAGGTACCAGAAAATGCTGTTTTGACTACCTGCCTTCGCAGCGAGCTACACAAGACCGGTCCTCACCACCCATCGTCACACCTGCTCTGATGCCAACATTCCTGGGCAGCCTTGTCAAAAAGGGGGTGGGCCGAAAAGGAGTCAGCATGGAAGACCTGATCGACACAGGATTAAACCTGACGGTGATCTCATCTCACTTTTTCAAGACTCCAATTTGAAGCTAAGAGACAAGATCGAACTCTTACACCTCAAACTTATGAACCGAATGTACAGGCGTACAGACAGAATGACATCCGGTTTGAACAGGTTGATTCCATTCACCTGACAATCGTTCTGATGAGGCTAGTACATCCCATGTATGTCTCACCAATGAACACTCATACATTTCTCATCGGCAAAGACCTGCTAGACCACTTTGACCTTTTTCTGAACTTCAAACAGCTAAAAGACTTTGCTCAAGTGTGAGAACCTCTTTCGCTCCAGCCACACAGGTTGCTAGAGCCAGACTGTCAGGTCACAGAGGTCACGGGAACTCCCTCAGAGCCAGACGGTCAGGTCACAGAGGTCACGGGAACCCCAGCAGCCAGCCATGAGTACAACACCTTAACGACAGGCTCAAGTTCAAGCCTCTGTACCTTAGTCAACAAACAGGGTACGGTGGTACCAGCTTACACCAAAGGGGTCGCTGTTCGGCTCAACCTGCAATGTGGTCAAACCTTAAACCACACGCTGGGTTTCTTCCAATCCTCACCTGAATGTGTGGAACTCGGACTCACACTTGCAAACAACAAGCATGTCAAACACCAACACCTGTTCCAGCAATGCGATAACATCACAAAAACACACAATGTGACAGTGTACTGGAGGAAGGTAAAAGGACACTCGAAGCTACCAAGTCTAGACAAGGACTTTAAAGATCACACTGACACCCTTGCCAAAACTGGCACACTAAACAACATTCTGTGGTCACTCCCAACCCACCCACCCACATTCAAGGTTGAAGAGATTACACACAGCATAAGAACTTTACTAGCTTATCTGCCTACCTCAGAATCGCTTACGCTGGCTCCGTTGTCTACACAGACCAACATAGCGGACATGCGGGCTTCTGAAACCTCCATAATGACTTTGCTTTACCACCTCTCAGACCCCTCCATCCACCCTGACAACCAGTCTACATTCACTGACAACCAACGCCCCAGACCACTGCATGATACACAAAACATACTGCATGCACAGAACAATATTGGGGGTTGTGCACCTTCTGACATCATAATGCCAGGGCTTGTAATGCCACAGAGCAAAAGGGGGATAATGCCAATATATTTCCATGACGCAGCATGTGCTGCACCACGCAGCACCAGAGCCACTGACAAGACACTGAGGCAAGCGTCATGCCAGCAGCAAGATGTGGCAAAACATGGGCGAGGGCGAGCTGAACCCAGTCGCCGCCCACTAAACAAAGAGGCTGCACTGTCCAACCAAAGACAGCCCTTGTTTGTTTCTTTCTCCCCTTTCTCTCTCTCTCTCCCTATTATCTGTACCAGGATGCTGCTGTGGTTTGCCGTGCTGTGCTGTCAGCCAAAGAGAGGACAGCTGCCGCCGAGAGAACCACTGAGACTCCTGATCACCGACGACAGGGCACACTAACCCAGCACTGTAACCGAACAGCTGTACAGCTGTACAGGGATCCGATGGAGATAGGACTCCCTCACTCACACTGAGGCTGATGTCAAACACATGTTCAGCCACTGTTACACAAATGGAAAGGACTTTACCCAGACTCAGCTGTTCACAGCGTTAACAACAGACATGCTGTGGGAGGTGACCTCCTCCAATGACAGCCTAACCACGGGTAAAACCCCACCATACATGATACCCTTAAGCCTTGTGTTAACTGTGCTGTCTTACGCCATCACCATGCCAGCTGACCTGATACAAATACACCTGGCCAACTCTCTGGATAGTGCAATCCTACGGCATGTCAACCCCAAACAGAGAGAAGTGAATGTGCGCCTGAACCAACCCATCAGCGAGTCAAGCCAAGTCTACAGACTTAAAGACATTGTCAGTGTCAGGTTGTGGAAAAGCAACATCCACACCAAGACACACATTCCAGATGTGGTGGCCTACCACGACAGCGACACACAGCTGTACCTGGCCCCAAACATGCACATGTGTACTTTAACCAAAGACATTCATTATCTCTGCCTTAGCAAACCCTTCCTCAGACACAACGCTGAAGGAATCTGCGGGTTCCAACCCCGGATCAGCAATACGCTGCCCTGCCGAAGCCAAGCCTCGTACACAAGTCACAGAAACGCAAGCAGAGATTGTGGGTAACAGATGGCTCGTCAACACTCCTGTGCGCTCAGCAGTGGTGGACAGTAACGGAGTAGCTTTACTTCGTTACTGTACTTAAGTAAATTTTTAAAGTATCTGTACTTTACTGGAGTAGTTTTATTTTGAGTAACTTTTACTTTTACTTCACTACATTCCAAAGCATAAAATCGTACTTTTTACTTCACTACATTTCATAAAACATGTCGTTACTCCCTATAATATATCACGTGCTCCGACAAGCAGAAGCGGTGTCTGATTCATCATTAATGAACGGAGTCTTTTCAAAATAAACTTTTAAATCGGATCGCGAATCAAACCAAACGATTCGTTTACGAATTAGAATGATCCGATTGCAGCTGTTCTGGAGTCGACCACTCACTGATTCAAATGAACCGTTAAGTGCGAGTCTGTAAGAACCGGGAGATCTTGTGAGCGCGCGTGCGTCTGATGTTGCTAAAAGTAAGTTATTAATGTCGAAATTTAGGATTAATTATTGTAACTGAAAATCATATTTAGGTCAAAATTGACAGTTGTTTGGGAACTAAATCTGCTGTAAAGAGTGAGCCCACTGAAATGCTCGAGTGCAGACGATTTCTTTTACTGTCTATGATGCAGACACATCAATCAGCGTCTCTGCATTTTAGGTAAAAAAAAAAAAAAAAAAAAAAACCATTAAACTAACACAGATTAAATAAAATAACTCGTGCATGTTCAAATTCCCCGCTGCCATAATGTTAACAGTTTTATTAAAATGCTAGCATGTCCTATGTGAAGTCTGTTTTTATATTGTTTATCAACAGTAACGTTATATTGTTTGGATTAACTAGACGAGTAGACAGACATGAATGTTTATTCATAACCGTACTGAAAATAAGTAAATATTGTTAGCTGATGCTAACTGTCTAGCTAACAAGCTTGCTGGTGCTAACTTGAGGTAATTTTTATAAAAAATGCCCAAATATTTTTATTCAACAACCTATATATATATAGAGAGAGAGAGAGAGAGAGAGATTACATCTGGGGAGAAAAGAAAGGATGTGATGTTCAGAACATGGTAACTACAGTAATTATTAAAGTGGGGAAGAGATGCACTCCATTTGGCCAGGGGTGTTTTTACACCACAGACAAGATTTGAGAAGGAAAAAATCATTATGAAAATATAATTATATTTTCCTTAAAATGTTCTTCCTAACTTCAGGCCTTATTATCATCCCTTACGAAAGGAAAATATATTTACCAATATATTTCTTAAAATATATTGTGATATATTGTAATATATTATTTTCCCTTTTTATTTTCTAATATATCATATATTTGAATACATTTAATATTATTGATGATACATATATTATATAATATATTGAAAAATATACAAATGATTGCCGCTTTCATATTGCAATATATTGGAAAAAAATAAATATATATAAGAATATATGCCTAATATATTACATGATATTTTCCAATATACTGCAATATATTTTTGTTTCATAAGGGATGTCATATATAACTGTGATGTTCTGTAAAACAACAAACTTTAAAATACTTTGTTCTTACTGGTGAAAATCAGATGGTCATCTCTGTTTTCTCTCAGGTACATCACAGTGTAAGCTTCACAGTGAGCATTACTCTCGTCAGTGTAGTCCATATCAACAACAAACATATATCTTGACTCCATATAGTGGTTATTTTGAAAAATCCCAGGTATTTTGAGCAGTAGGATTATAAAAAAAAATATGTGCTAAAATTAAATTAAGTAACGTTAGCCTATATAAAATTGCAAATATCTATCTTTCAGTACTTTTTTACTTAAGTACATAAAAAATCTAGTACTTTTGTACTTTCACTTGAGTAAATTTGAAAAAGGAGTACTTTTACTTTTACTGGAGTAATATTTTACCATATGTATCTGTACTTTTACTCAAGTACTTGATTTGTGTACTTCGTCCACCACTGGCGCTCAGCTACACTGACCTATGACCAGCATTACTCCCGTCGACACAGCCCGTTCTGAACCCGTCATCTGCAGTCCGAGCCTGGACTGCTGCCGACACTGCACGGTGCATCTCCACTGTCATTGGTCACACCCTGACTCTTGGCGTGACCTTCATCCTATACAGGATACTCAACAAGATGCAAACCGCTACAGCCAAACTCACGACAACCGTGGCTGGAGGTCTCCGATGGAATCCCCGGAAAGGGGGTGCCAGGTCAAAGACAACACCAAACCTCATCAAGCTGAATCCTCAGCTTCCACCTGCTACATGACCTTCACGATTCACCTGTCATCTGCCCATCCTGATGATTGCCGTCAGATGATGTCCACACAGGGACTTCATCCGAAGAAAAGGGGGAGGTGTAACGGATATGCAGGTCATCGATTCATGGGTTAAAATCAGGCATACAAATAAAACCCTTTTGCACTAAATGCCTGGCGCCAGCCTGGCTGGACTTAAATTATTTACGATACCCGTGCGAGCCTCAAAGGAGAAACGAAGCCCCCCCACATTCCTGAACACACACACAAAAAGAAACCTTTCTTAAAAGTTCCTTACCTTCATAATTTTATTAATAATATGTATTTTGAATATGTTTGTGCGTACCATGGTTAATCCTTGTTATGCAAGGATCATCATTTTACTAGCTTATACTTTGGAAATGTTTCTCCTCATTTTAACTTTCTCAAATAGAGTCATGTTTCTGTAACCCCACTCCTTTGCAGCTCATAAAACTTTATGACCCCACTGGGAAATAGGACAGGAAGAAGCCAAGTCACTGGCATCTTTTTCTCAATGTATCCTAAACTATTACTTTTTCAATGTGGTCTCAATGTATCAAGTATTGCTTTTTGGTGCATTACAGATTTCCCATATAAATTGGGACTATCTGCAATTTATTAGCGTGTGTTAATCTTTAAATGTGTGTAATTCTGCATTTGAATGTAACTTCGTGTTTCTATCAGTTATAAATGTACTGTTTGGTGTTTTTGGAATTGTCATGTTGTGGCCCAACTATTCCCCTGTGTAAAATGTGTGTAAAATGTATTAATCTGGAATTACGAACCTGCTAGAATATCACTGCTGAAATCTGAGAAGCCCCAAAGTTAGTAGGGTGGGTGTTTCCACAGAGACAAAGGAACTTTTCCCCGCTTCAGATCGCGGACGTTCATTGATTGTTCACGCGAACAGAAGTGTGAACCATCCCAAGCCATAAGAGCCGACCGAACAAGGTCTGGGCGCTCTTTTTTTCTCTTCGTTCTCTTACACGCTGCTAGGGTCGCTCATATCGCCGTCCCCCTCAGCACAGGATGCTTTCGTTTTCGTTGTTTTGTTTTGTTTTGTTTTGTTTACTAAGTTTATTCAACTATTCGCCTCTCCACACAAGGAAGACGAATTCTGGAACATTGTCTGTTGAACCTTTCAAATACCGCGCGATTCCGCCGCAGCCCCGGGCCGGACGACAAAGGATCACGCTGCTCCAGCGCAGCTCACGCGCGCAGCACACGCACGCTGTTTTCAAAAGGAACAGTCCACAAAGCGTCACAAAAAGACCACGCCCATGCACGCTGGGCCATGCAAGTATCTTTCTATATGGAGATTTAAATGCTGCTTAAAGTGTTGCTATGATTTGAGTCGTTGTTGGCTTCCAAAAGTTTACTGACTGTGATTTTCATACCTGAGCTCATTCTGTGATCTCTTTCTCTCTCTCTCTCTCTCTCTCTCTCTCTCTCTCTCTTTCTCTCTCCCTTATTTGGATTCCGTTATGTCTTGTACAAAGTTTGCTGTCTGTATTGTCGTACGCATATTTACCCTGTGTGATTTGTAGTTTGATGTATCATTAGTCAATTACTAAAAACCCATATATTCATGATTTGCCTCCACCCCGCTCACATTACGAGTCACTGAGATGTCTGATTTAGCTACAAGCTTTAAATTTGGAAACTAAAATTATCATAATGATAGGATAATGTTTTCATGGCCAGAGAATATTTTTCCTTGAATTATAAGAAGTGATAACTTTATTGAAAATGGATAGGTCAAACTTACGGCCGTTTGCTGGACAAACCACTGTTTGATTTGCAGTAATTTACAGTAATAGATATCACAATAATTGATATAAAGAATGGAATATTGACATATTGATGAGTAACTTACAGTGCCCTGTAATTAGTTTTTGGTATAGACAATTGAGCTATTTTTCATAATCAAGAAAAATTTTTGTAACTGTCATATGAGATATATATATTAATCATATTCCTGATTAATTATTCAAATTCCCAATATATCATTTGAGTTAATTATTATATGTGACCCAATGTTGTTACAGCGTCTTTTTCTACCAGTCATGGACCGGCGGCCACAGAGTATGACTTGTGCTTGCACATGCAGACTAGTGATGCGCGGGTCGGGGTTTTTTCCAACCCGTGGGTCCCGCTTTTAAGAAATTATTTGGCCCGCCCAAGCCCACAAATAAAGTAACATTTCTTTTCTCATTTCTCGTTCACTGAAGTTCCTCCCTCCACAGCAGCGCGCAAGCAAGCGAACAGCTCTGTGAACCATCTCATCCTGTCAAAGAGTTACTCAAGATGTGACGGAGCATGTGCTTTGTTGAACTAGATCGAGAGATCTTCTCATTCATGAACGAGTCGAATGAACTGATACATCTCGTTTATGAATTAAATGAATGATTATACTGGGTCAGTGAGCCAAACATGTAAATCTCGATCAGCAATCAGCAGATACAAAGCGCAGTTATAGGTGCTGTTCAGATACGCTCGTTTTCATATTTAGCATACAGAACATGACTCCACATTTAATCCCTGATTAATGTGAATATTATATATGAACTTTCTGACCAAACAATTAAAATGTTAATTATGCAAGAAAACCTTGTGCTTTGTTCATCTTAACAACTTATTTAAACTATTTAATGCGATTATGCACACATTTTAGTAAAGCCAAATCAGTTTAGTAAAGCCACTAATGCAGCCATCGCGCTGTAGTGCCTTTTTGCTGCGTGCGTGAGGAGAAAAAACACAGAAGTCCATAGGGAGGCACTGGAAGCGTGCATTGCACACACCAACATGAAATACATCTCTTACAAATCTGGAACGCAGTCATTCTTTGAAGTATCGATACTAATAAATTTAGGAATCGTGACATTTTTAATTTCCGAGAATCGCGATACTTTTGAAGTATCGGTGCACCGTGCAACACTAGTTCCTAGTAGCCCATAACGGTGTTAACCTTGTCACTTCCTGTTACCAACAGGTGTCGCTATGACTATAACTGAATTTGATCATGGGTATTTGTTCGGAACAAAACACCTATCACACATGTGAAGTTTGGGGAAGATCGGACATTGCTTGCCTGAGTTACAGCAACTTCCTTTTTCACTGTATTGCTAGCATGTTTTAGTGTGCTTCTAGAATGTTGCCAGCCTATTTAACACTTGTTGACACTTGTTGATGCTTTTTATTATTTGCATGGAGTCCATAACCGTGTTAAACATGCCACTTCCTGTTGCCATTAGGTGGCGCTATGACTATAATTGAATACAGGCTTGTTGATGTGTTCAGGACAGGACAAAACTTGTTCAATTTGGGGCAGATTGGACACTGTATGCCTGAATTACAGTAACTTCCTTATTCACTGCAGTAATGATGCTTTAGCATTTAGCTAATTGTTGCTAACATATGTTTATGTGCATAGGAATTCTAACACATTTCTGTCTTGCAAAAAGCATCTTTCATTTTGGCAAGATTTGTGTCTTGTGAATAGAAATGCTTTTTGCAAGACAGAAAGACAGTTTTAATTTGTTAGAATTCCTATGCACATAAACTTATGTTAGAGCCTCAAAGCTCAGGTTTGTCAGTTCACAGAATTCTGAGATCACTAATGCTAAAATAGTTATGGTTCGGCAAGGAGGAACTCAAGTGCAGACAGGGATCACAACACACAGGGTTTATTAGATACAAAAGGGGGGAAAACAAAACCCACGAGGGGGAAAACACTGACTAGGGTAAATACAAAATAACTAAACAGGACCATGTTGACACGATAAACAAAGACTCAAAACACTAGAACACTAACTACAAATAAACACTCACGGATATACAAAGACTTCTCAAAGGGGTGACAAGGATACACTCTCTCACGAGGCTGACAAGTTGAAACACATCTAAGGAGACAATCACGAGTAGGAACAATCTCAGTGTGGAACAATGAACCGACAAAAGACAGAGCACACTAGGGGATCTAAATAGGGGAACTAATCAAGACACAACAGGTGGCACAGATAAGGCAATCACGACAAGACTTGGATAACAAGGAGGGCGGGGCAAGGGAATGAGACAACCCAAGCACATGGCCCAAAGACAAGGCCATGTGCTTGTACACAAAACACGGGTCTGTCATGATCCTGCCTCAAGACTAGAGAAAAGTCAGGACATGAAGGCAGAATCATGACAGAACCCCTCCCTTAAGGAGCGGCTTCCAGACGCTCCTCAAGGGAACAAACGCGGGACATGACTGACTGGGACAGAGACAAAAACCAACAAGACATGACAAATAGCAACAAGGGCAAACATGAATACACTACGATAGGGTTAGGGTGGCAAATAAAAAAAAAAACAAACAGGGAAGGGGAGGAGGCGGGACCACAAAGTTCATGGGGGAAGGATCAGGGTGGGTGGCCCTTATGAAAATTAACCATGGTTTTACTACAAATAAAACCAAAAAACCATGGTTACTATAGTTAAACCATTGTAATCACAAATTAACCATGGTTTTGCTAAATTAACCATAGTTTAACCATGGTATTTGTAGTAAATCTGTGGTTATACAAATGGTAGTCAACACGCCAAAAAACCATGGGTTACTACAGTTTTACTATAATAAAACCATGGTTATTTTTCGTAAGGGGGGTGGGACAGGAGTCTTAGAAGGACGGGACGAGGGCTGACTACAGGGGGTTCGGGCCGGTCTGGGTGGTCTAGGGTGGGGAGTGGTCTCAGGACAACTGACAGAGGACTTGGCAGGAGAGGTCACAGGACACGGGGCAACATCAACAGGACACGGGGCAACATCTATTGGGACAGGAACTGGGTCAGGAACTGTGTTAACTTCGGCTGGCTCAGGATCTCTGGGGACAGGGTCTGGGGACAAGACAGGACTGGTAGGGACTTGAAGGATCTGGACAAGATGAGACAAATAATCAGACAAGGTCTTAGCAGCAATTACAACAGGCATCTCCTTACGAGATGAGACAGACTGTAGTAATGCTTCTGCTGCAGAGTCGGCCGCGGCTCTCTCCTCCGCCCTCACGACTGTGGACTTGGAAACAGTTCCCTTAGTCGCCGGCTCGGGGAAGCCAGCGCTCACCGCTGCTGGCTCGGGGATGCCAGTGCTCACCGACACAGGAGGAGACAGAGACGCAGGACCGGAAGACCCCTAATTCTTCCTCTTCCTCCTTGGCCACAGTTTGGTCACAGACAGGGCAGACTCTGACGCTGACGACTCCGAAGCTGACTCCCACGAAAATCGTCTCCCTCGCTTCCTGGGGAGACTGCTGGCTGTGGAAGGTACCTCAGGACTCTGGGAGGGATCTGCCTGTTCCCCCAGTGTTGTGACGGCCAGGAGACGACCCTCTGGGATCATTGGCAGCTGGGTAGGTGGGGGGGACCTCTGCGGCTCCTCCTGGGAGAGACTCTCCCACAGCCGGGCATAATTGCGGAGGATCCACTCACCCTCGGGCGAGTATGGGAGGGTGACCCCCTTCCTGTCGGTGGGGGATGATGTCCAGCATTGCTGGCGGAAATCCAATTGGGAACATAGATTGGAGGACATCTTGTCTGCTGAGTTCCGGTGTGGTCGGTTCATTCTGTTATGGTTCGGCAAGGAGGAACTCAAGTGCAGACAGGGATCACAACACACAGGGTTTATTAGATACAAAAGGGGGGAAAACAAAACCCACGAGGGGGAAAACACTGACTAGGGTAAATACAAAATAACTAAACAGGACTACGTTGACACGATAAACAAAGACTCAAAACACCAGAACACTAACTACAAATAAACACTCACGGAAGTCCCAAGCCCAAATATGCTAAAAACATCTTTCTCAGTTAGAGAATGTTGCTTCATTCCATGTTAAATACAAATCTTGCCAAAATGAAAGATTCCTCTGTCTTGTGAATAGAAATGCTTTTTGCAAGACAGAAAGACAGTTTTTAATGTGTTAGAATTCCTATGCACATAAACTTATGTTAGAGCCACAATGCTCAGGTTTTGTCAGTTCACAGCATTCTGAGATCACTAATGCTGAAATAGTGTTTCTGTTGAAATGAAGTGGAAACAAGCCCAAATATGCTAAAAACCATTTTTCTCAGTTAGTTAATGTTGCTTGATTCCATGTTAAATACAAATCTTGCCAGAATGAAACATGCCTCTGTCTTGTGATTAGAAATGCTTTTTGCAAGACAGAAAGACAGTTTATAATTTGTTATAATTCGAAACGCTTGACCGACTCTGAATATCGTGTGCAATCTGTCCATCGGAAGGGCGTGACGTCACGGGCAGGGTGACGTAGCGACCAGGAAGCTATAAAAGCATGTACCGTGCAGCTGGCTTCAGC
Organism: Carassius auratus; assembly: GCF_003368295.1. Lineage (NCBI taxonomy): Eukaryota > Metazoa > Chordata > Actinopteri > Cypriniformes > Cyprinidae > Carassius > Carassius auratus. Next base: position 33,696 of record NW_020526829.1, read on the forward strand.
TTTCGAGTAGGGAAGCAAGCGCCGGCAGGGGTGCCGGGAGTATGGCTCTGCGACGCAGCGTCTCGTTCCTTCAAGGAACTAGGGTTACATACGTAACCTTGAGGCGTTCCTTTTCAGGAACTCGAGCTGCGTCGAAACGCTTGGGGAACGACGTGCCCACGCTGCCAGACTACCAAATCCCTGCCTAGTGTGTATCAGAAGAGCACAGCTGAGGTGAGAGAACAGAAGAGCCCGGAGTGGCTCGCATATCAAGATCGTAGAATCTGAAAAATGTAGAAGGCGTGGACCATCCCGCAGCGTTGCAGATGTCCAAGATGGACACACCTGCTGAGAAGGCCTTGGCCATACCCCGAGTAGAGTGAGCCTTGGCCCCCAAAGGAGGGGGAAGACCAGAGGACTCATAGGACTCGTTGATAGCCTCGACTATCCAACGACTAAGGGTCTGCTTAGAGGCAGGGGAACCCTTTTAGGAGGACCTTAGCAAACGAGCAATTGGTCAGGTTCTCTCCACAGCAGCTCTGTGGACGTATGCGTCCAGTCCTCGAACTCGAAAGGGAGGAGGACAGAAGGCCTGCAGTACTATGGGTTGTGGAGTAACAGAGGGAACTTTAGGAATGTAACCCGCTCGAGGGTATAAAAATGCTTTGGCCATACCAGGGGCAAAGTCTAAGTAGGTAGGGGCCACCGAGGGGGCCTGCCAGTAATATTCATGAATCGGCTCAAATGGAGCTTTACAAAGAGCCTCTAACACCATAACCAAGTCCCAGGGGGGAACACGGGACCGTACTGGAGCTCTCAGCCTCAGCGCACCGTGGAGGAAACGTGTAACTAGGGGGTGCTAACATACTCTCGCCAGAACTCCCGGGAGAAGAGCGATAGGGGGTAAAGCGTACAGAAGAAAGCCTCGCCCAGGTCTGTACCATAGCGTCCAGTCGCAGAGGAGCTGGATGAACTAGAGAGAAACAGAGGGGACATTGCGATATCTCTTGAGTCGCAAAGAGGTCCAAAAACTCTCCATATCTACTTCACCTTAGGGTGAAGCCCCCGGGTCTCGACCCCTGTCTCGACAGTATGTCTGCTCCCACAGTCAATCTCCCAGGAATATACACTGCTCCGAACGAGAGGAGTTTGTCCTGGGACCACAGAAGGATCTGGTGTGCCAGCTTGTACAAGGGGCACGAATGCCGAGCTCTCTGGTGACTGATATAAGAGATCACCAATGTGTTGTCGGTGTGCACCAACACATGGTGACCTCTCAGGTCTGGGAGGAAATATTTCAATGCTCGATGCACAGGTAGCATCTTTAGACAACTGGTATGCCAGATGGCGACCGCTCCACAGACCGCGGGCAGGGTGGCCACTCATGACCGCACCCTAACCGGTGAGGGACGCGTCTGTCGCTAGCGTTACCTCGGGGAAAACCCCTTGGTCTTGAGCCACCACTGTAGGGGCCTCATGTGCAGCAGGCCGAAAAGGTATCCCGTTGGACGCAGCTGTCATGAGCCCTAACAGTCTCTGAAACTGCTTGACAGTGAGTGACTGGCCTTCTTTGACTCTCTTGACTGATGTGAGGATCGACCAATCGTCGATATAATTTAGAATGCGGATGCCCTGCATACGGAGGGATACCAGAGCCGCATCTACACATTTCGCGAACGTGCGGGGTGAGAGTGCAAGGCCGAAGGGAAGTACTCGATATTGGTAGGCTTTGCCCCCGAAAGCGAACCTTAGAGACTTCCTGTGTTGTGGAAGGATGGATATTTGGAAGTATGCGTCTTTGAGATCTATTGCGACAAACCAGTCCTCGGATCTGATTTGAGCTACATCCTGTTTGACAGTGAGCATTTTAAACTTCAGTGACATAACTGAGAGGTTTAGATGACGCAAGTCTAAGATCGGACGCAACCTCGCCCCCCATCCTTCTTTGGAACTATGAAATACCGGCTGTAAAACCCAGATTCCCTGTCTAGAGGAGGGACCACCTTGATGGCCGCCTTCCTTAATAGGGTATTCACTTCTTGTTCCATCACCAGAGCCCGCTGGGGGCCGACTACTGTCGGTGTAACCCCATTGAATGTCGACGGGACCCATTGAGATACATTTGGCAGTAGTTTACACGCTGCTAACTGATGTACTAAGGGAACCAGTCTCTCGAGACTGACCTCTGGTGTAAGAGGCCCCCGAAGGGGCGGCGAGTGTCTCAGCTCCGCTACGCTCACGGGCGGAAATAACTGAGAGCAGTGCTCGCTGGAAGCCGCTGCACCCTGAAACTCTGGCAGGGTTGGCAGACACACCTCCCGAGGGCACTGAGGTGAGACGGGCACCGTGTAATGAGGTGGACACCGATCTACCCCAGTAGGGCCGCCCTCTGTCGTCGTGACCGAAATGCATCATAACTTTTTGGCCGTTGACCTCCTAAGCCTGCTCTTTAGGATTAGGCTGGGACGTCACTGGCCCAGAGCGTTGCTTCAGCTTCAGGTCCCGTTTCCTTAAGCGGGGAACACGGGCGGCAACACTCTGTTTGTACGCAGAGGGGGCTGCTCCTGCCCAGCAGTCCCTCCAGTACATCTAACTTCATGAGTCAAATAAAATGTCATTATATTCCTCAGAATTTAATGCAATCAAACAATCAGACAAGTAAACACGGTCTGGATTGAGATAAAATTCACATTGAAGTGATATATTGAACTCCTTGAAGTTAGATAACGGTCATTAGATTCCTCAGAATCTAATGCAATTCAACAATCAGACAAGTAAACACGGTCTAGATTGTGATAAAGTACACATTGTAGTGATATATTGACTTCTCAATGTCATTAAATTCCTCAGAATTTAAAATAATCAAACAATCAGACAAGTAAACACGGTCTAGATTGTGATAAGTACACATTGAAGTGGTAGAACTAACTCCTGCTTATTAAATGGAGTTTAAATAACCAGGTATGGAAAAATAATGTAATCCACGCGTTGCCTCGACAGCGCGCTAACAGCTTAGTCACACAAACAATATTAATCCCCTCAGAGATTAAATAGCTGCTCATTAACACTACCTGTATAAGGCATAACACTGTTTGTTTTATACTATGCTTATGCAACTTTATGTTTGTGCAACTACAAGCTCGCCAACGCCCTCCGTGTCAATCTCCTCGGAGAAAGAAAGGCAGAGCGTCAAGCCCGTTGCTCGGGGGGGAAGAACCGAAGCTCGGGCTTCCGAACCCCGGAATCAGGCAGATCTGGTGGATAAGGTAGGAGATAAGGACGTGCCCGTCTCCATTCCTTCCAGCAGATCGATCCGCGAACCCAACGAATGCCGGCGCGGCTCCACCTCGGCGAAAGCGGAACCGGCATCGTGAGGAACGCTGGCGAAGGCTCACTTCTCAAAGAGAGCCCTCCGGGATCGAAGCATCCGCATTGGCACTATCGTTCACAATGCGGCCAGTCGGCCCCCTCGAGAGCTGACTCAGCGTGCTTCGATCCCAGGCAAGCCACGCACAAACTGTGTGTATCCCCACTCGTAATGTAGCGAGGGCAGGGAGGAACACACAATCTATAACGTGGCTTGGAATCGCCCTTAATATGTTGGTCTATGCTTTTACTTTTGCCATATTGAGCTGTTTTAGTGATCTTTTAATGGCTAGGGACAGACAACAATAAATAGGACCAACGGGACAGACTTTGACATGCACACACAGAGCGCTTGCTGACAGAGCGAAAGCTGAAGCCAGCTGCACGGTACGTGCTTTTATAGCTTCCTGGTCGCTACGTCACCCTGCCTGTGACGTCACGCCCTTCCGATGGACAGATTGCACACGATATTCAGAGTCGGTCTCGTCAGGGACGTTCCCCAAGCGTTTCGACGCAGCTCGAGTTCCTGAAAAGGAATTTATGTTAGAGCCTCAATTATCAGGTTTGTCAGTTCACAGCATTCTGAGATCACTAATGCTGAAATAGTGTTTCTGTTGAAATGAACTGGAAACAAGCCCAAATATGCTAAAAAACATCTTTCTCAGTTAGTTAATGTTGCTTGATTCCATGTTAAATACAAATCTTGCCAGAATGAAAGATGCCTCTGTCTTGTGATTAGAAATGCTTTTTGCAAGACAGAAAGACAGTTTTTAATGTTTTGGAATTCATATGCACATAAACTTATGTTAGAGCCTCAATGCTCAGGTTTGTCAGTTCACAGCATTCTGAGATCACTAATGCTGTAATAGTGTTTCTGTTAAAACTAAGTGGAAACAAGCCCAATATGCTAAAAAACATATTTCTCAGTTAGTTAATGTTGCTTCATTCAATGTTAAATACAAATCTTGCCAAAAAGAAAGATGCCTCTGTCTTGTGATTATAAATGCTTTTTGCAAGACAGAAAGACAGTTTTTAATGTTTTGGAATTCATATGCACATAAACTTATGTTAGAGCCTGTTAGAGGTTTGTCAGTTCACAGCATTCTGAGATCACTAATGCTGTAATAGTGTTTCTGTTGAAATGAAGTTGGAAACAAGCCCAAATATGCTAAAAACCATCTTTCTCAGTTAGTTAATATTGCTTCATTCCATGTTAAATACAAATCTTGCCAGAATGAAACATGCCTCTGTTTTGTGATTAGAAATGCTTTTTGCAAGACAAAAAGGCAGTTTATAATGTGTTAGAATTCCTATGCAAATAAACATATGTTAAAGATTCAATGATCAAGACTGTCAGTTTACAGCTTTCTAAGAGCAGTAATGTTGAAATAGTGCTTCTGTTCAAATGAAGTGAAATTTAGCCCAAATCTGCTCAAAAGCTTGTCTCTCTAATAGAGAAAGCTGTTTCATTCAATATTCAGTGCAGATCTTGGCAAACTGAAAGATGCTTATGCTTTATGAAATACAATGTTTTCTGCAATGCTGTAAGACAGTTTTTAATGTGTTAGAAGTTATATGCACAAAAACTTATGTTAGGACTTCAATGATCAAGATTGTCAGTTTACAGCTTTCTGAGTCCAGTAATGTTGAAATAGTGCTTCTGTTCAAATGAAGTGAAATCTAGCCCAAATCTGCTCAAAAGCTTGTCTCTCTAATAGAGAAAGCTGTTTCATTCAATATTCAGTGCAAATCTTGCCAAACTGAAAGATGCTTATGCCTTATGAAATACAATGTTTTCTGCAATGCTGTAAGACAGTTTTTAATGTGTTAGAAGTTATATGCACAAAAACTAATGTTAGAGCTTCAATGCTCAAGATTGTCAGTTTACAGGTTTCTGAGACCAGTAATGCTGAAATAGTGCTTCTGTTCAAATGAAGTGAAATCAAGCCCAAATCTGCTCAAAAGCTTGTCTCTCTAATAGAGAAAGCTGTTTCATTCAATATTCAGTGCAAATCTTGCCAAACTGAAACATGCTTATGTCTTATGAAATAAAATGTTTTCTGCAATGCTGTAAGACAGTTTTTAATGTGTTAGAAGTTATATGCACAAAAACTAATGTTAGGACTTCAATGATCAAGATTGTCAGTTTACAGCTTTCTGAGTCCAGTAATGTTGAAATAGTGTTTCTGTTCAAATGAAGTGGAATCAAGCCCAAATCTGCTCAAAAGCTTTTCTCTTTATTAGAGAAAGCTGTTTCATTCAGTATTCAGTGCAAATCTTGCCAAACTGATAGATGCTTATTCCTTATGAAATACAATGTTTTCTGCAATGCTGTAAGACAGTTTTTAATGTGTTAGAAGTTATATGCACAAAAACTTAAGTTAGGACTTCAATGATCAAGATTGTCAGTTTACAGCTTTCTGAGTCCAGTAATGTTGAAATAGTGCTTCTGTTCAAATGAAGTGAAATCTAAGCCCAAATCTGCTCAAAAGCTTGTCTCTCTATTAGAGAAAGCTGTTTCATTCAATATTCAGTGCAAATCTTGCCAAACTGAGAGATGCTTATGCCTTATGAAATACAATGTTTTCTGCAATGCTGTAAGACAGTTTTTAATATGTTAGAAGTTATATGCACAAAAACTTATGTTAGGACTTCAATGATCAAGATTGTCAGTTTACAGCTTTCTGAGTCCAGTAATGTTGAAATAGTGCTTCTGTTCAAATGAAGTGAAATCTAGCCCAAATCTGCTCAAAAGCTTGTCTCTCTAATAGAGAAAGCTGTTTCATTGAATATTCAGTGCAAATCTTGCCAAACTGAAACATGCTTATGTCTTATGAAATAAAATGTTTTCTGCAATGCTGTAAGACAGCTTTTAATGTGTTAGAAGTTATATGCACAAAAACTAATGTTAGGACTTCAATGATCAAGATTGTCAGTTTACAGGTTTCTGAGACCAGTAATGCTGAAATAGTGCTTCTGTTCAAATGAAGTGAAATCTAGCCCAAATCTGCTCAAAAGCTTGTCTCTCTATTAGAGAAAGCTGTTTCATTCAATATTCAGTGCAAATCTTGCCAAACTGAAACATGCTTATGTCTTATGAAATAAAATGTTTTCTTCAATGCTGTAAGACAGTTTTTAATGTGTTAGAAGTTAAATGCACAAAAACTAATGTTAGGACTTCAATGATCAAGATTGTCAGTTTACAGCTTTCTGAGTCCAGTAATGTTGAAATAGTGCTTCTGTTCAAATGAAGTGAAATCTAACCCAAATCTGCTCAAAAGCTTGTCTCTCTATTAGAGAAAGCTGTTTCATTCAATATTCAGTGCAAATATTGCCAAACTGAAACATGTTTATGCCTTATGAAATAAAATGTTTTCTGCAATGCTGTAAGACAGTTTTTTAATGTGTTAGAAGTTATATTCTCAAAAACTTATGTTAGGACTTCAATGATCAAGATTGTCAGTTTACAGCTTTCTGAATCCAGTAATGTTGAAATAGTGCTTCTGTTCAAATGAAGTGAAATCTAGCCCAAATCTGCTCAAAAGCTTGTCTCTCTATTAGAGAAAGCTGTTTCATTCAGTATTCAGTGCAAATCTTGCCAAACTGATAGATGCTTATTCCTTATGAAATACAATGTTTTCTGCAATGCTGTAAGACAGTTTTTAATATGTTAGAAGTTATATGCACAAAAACTTATGTTAGGACTTCAATGATCAAGATTGTCAGTTTACAGCTTTCTGATTCCAGTAATGTTGAAATAGTGCTTCTGTTCAAATGAAGTGAAATCTAACCCAAATCTGCTCAAAAGCTTGTCTCTCTATTAGAGAAAGCTGTTTCATTCAATATTCAGTGCAAATCTTGCCAAACTGAAAGATGCTTATGCCTTATGAAATACAATGTTTTCTGCAATGCTGTAAGACAGTTTTTAATGTGTTAGAAGTTATATGCACAAAAACTAATGTTAGAGCTTCAATGCTCAAGATTGTCAGTTTACAGGTTTCTGAGACCAGTAATGCTGAAATAGTGCTTCTGTTCAAATGAAGTGAAATCAAGCCCAAATCTGCTCAAAAGCTTGTCTCTCTATTAGAGAAAGCTGTTTCATTCAATATTCAGTGCAAATCTTGCCAAACTGAAACATGCTTATGTCTTATGAAATAAAATGTTTTCTGCAATGCTGTAAGACAGTTTTTAATGTGTTAGAAGTTATATGCACAAAAACGTCCCAAGGTTACGTATGTAACCCTAGTTCCTTGAGGGAACGAGACGCTGCGTCGATATCGCTTTGGGAACGTCCCTGACGAGACCGGCTCTGAACATCGTGTGCAAACTGTCCAATGGACGGGCGTGACGTCACGGAGCGGGGTGACGTAGCGACCAGGAAGCTATATAAGCACGTGCCGTGCAGCTGGCTTCAGCTTCGAGTAGGGAAGCAAGCGCCGGCAGGGGTGCCGGGAGTATGGCTCTGCGACGCAGCGTCTCGTTCCCTCAAGGAACTAGGGTTACATACGTAACCTTGGGACGTTCCTTTTCGGGAACTCGAGCTGCGTCGATATCGCTTTGGGGAACGAGGTGCCCATGCTGCCAGACTACCAAATCCCTGCCTAGTGTGTATCCGGAGAGCACAGCTTAGGACGAGAGAACAGAAGAGCCCGGAGCGGCTCGCATATCAAGATCGTAGAATCTGACAAATGTAGAAGGCGTGGACCACCCCGCAGCGTTGCAGATGTCCACTAGGGACACACCTGCTGAGAAGGCCTTGGAGGCCGCCATACCCCGAGTAGAGTGAGCCTTGGCCCCCAAAGGAGGGGGTAGACCAGAGGACTCATAAGAGACGTTGATAGCATCGACTATCCAACGGCTAAGGGTCTGCTTGGTGGCAGGAGACCCCTTGTTAGTAGGACCGTAGCAAACAAGCAATTGGTCGGATTTTCTCCACAGGGCAGCTCTGTGGACGTATGCGTCGAGTGCTCGCACTGGACACATACAGTTTAGCTTCTCTTGGTCTGGCTCCCGAAAGGGAGGAGGACAGAAGGCCTGCAGTACGATAGGCTGTGGTGTAACAGAGGGAACCTTTGGAACATAACCCGCTCGAGGGTATAAGAATGCTTTGGCCATACCAGGGGCAAAGTCTAAATAAGTAGGGGCCACCGAAAGGGCCTGGAGATCTCCAACTCGTTTCAGCGAGGTGATTGCCAGTAGCAGGGCAGTTTTCAGTGTCAGATGTCTATCTGAGATATCTTGAATTGGCTCGAATGGAGCTTTACAAAGAGCCTCTAGAACCACAACCAAATCCCATGGGGGAATACGGGACCGTACTGGAGGTCTCAGCCTCAATGCACCTCGGAGGAAACGTGTAACTAGGGGGTGTCTACCCACTGACTGATCATTGAAAGGGACATGGAAAGCAGCTATGGCCGCCACGTACACCTTTAAGGTGGAGTGGGATAACCCCGCAGAGAGCCTAGCTTGTAAAAACTCCAGAACTGTACCAACTGGGCAGTTAACAGGGTCAAGATGGCGATCTCTGCACCATGAAGTAAAGAATGACCACTTCAGGGCGTACAGTTTCCTCGTAGAGGGAGCTCTGGACTGGAGGAGGGTCTCAACAACCTCGGTTGAGAGACCAGCTGCTAACAGTTGTGCCCCCTCAGGGGCCACACCCACAGCTTGAACACCTCCGGGCGAGGGTGGATTATCGTGCCCTGCGCTTGTGAGAGTAGGTCTTTCCTGATCGGTATCTCCCACGGAGAGCCGTCGAGGAGCGAGACTAGATCTGAGAACCATATTCGGCCCGGCCAGAACGGGGCTACTAACAACAGACGGACCCCGTCCTGGCGTACTCTCGCCAGAACTCCCGGGAGCAGAGCGGTAGGGGGAAAAGCGTACAGACGAAGCCTCGGCCAGGTCTGTACCATAGCGTCCAGTCCCAGAGGAGCTGGATGAACTAGAGAGAACCAGAGGGGACATTGCGATGTCTCTTGAGTCGCAAAGAGGTCCACCTGAGCTTTGCCAAACACTCTCCATATCTGCTTCACCACCTCGGGGTGAAGCATCCATTCCCCGGGCCTCGGCCCCTGCCTCGACAGTATGTCTGCTCCCACATTCAATCTCCCAGGAATATACACTGCTCTGATCGAGAGGAGTTTGCCCTGGGACCAGAGAAGGATCTGGTATGCCAGCTTGTACAAGGGGCGTGAGCGCAGACCCCCCTGGTGATTGATATAAGAGACCACTGATGTGTTGTCGGTGCGCACCAACACATGGTGACCTCTCAGGTCTGGGAGGAAATATTTTAATGCTCGATAGACTGCTAACATCTCTAGGCAATTGATGTGCCACGTCAGGTGGCGACCACTCCACAGACCGCGGGCAGGGTGGCCACTCATGACCGCACCCCAACCGGTGAGGGACGCGTCTGTCGCTAGCGTTACACGGCGACGAAGAGCTCCCAGCACCGGGCCCTGATTCAAGAACCAAGGTTTCTTCCACATGTCTAAGGCACGAAGGCATCGCCGCGTGACCTTGATAACTCGAAGTGGATTTCCCCTCGGGGAAAAGCCCTTGGACTTGAGCCACCACTGTAGGGGTCTCATGTGCAGCAGGCCAAAAGGTATCACGTTGGACGCAGCTGCCATGAGCCCTAACAATCTCTGGAATTGTTTGACAGTGAGTGACTGGCCTTCTTTGACTCTCTCGACTGAAGTGAGGATCGACTCGATCCGAGCAGGAGACATACGTGCCTGCATCGTGGTCGAATCCCACACTACGCCTAGATAGGTGGTTCTCTGAACTGGAGAAAGTACACTCTTCTTGGCATTTAGTCTCAAACCCAGCTCCCCCATGTGTGCGAGAACGACATCTCGATGTCGAACCGCCATCTGCTCTGATCGAGCTAAGATCAACCAATCGTCGATATAATTCAGAATGCGGATGCCCTGCATACGGAGGGATACCAGAGCCGCATCTACACATTTCGTGAACGTGCGGGGTGAGAGTGCAAGGCCGAAGGGAAGTACTCGATATTGATAAGCTTTGCCCCCGAAAGCGAACCTCAGATACTTCCTGTGTTGTGGAAGGATGGATATGTGGAAGTATGCGTCTTTGAGATCTATGGTGACAAACCAGTCCTCGGATCTGATTTGAGCTACAACCTGCTTGACAGTGAGCATTTTGAACTTCAGTGACATAACTAGAGCGGTTCAGGTGACGTAAGTCTATGATCGGACGCAACCCCCCATCCTTCTTTGGAACTATGAAATACCGGCTGTAAAATCCGGATTCCCTGTCTAGAGGAGGGACCACCTCGATGGCCTCCTTCCTTAATAGGGTATTCACTTCTTGTTCCATAACCAGAGCCTGCCGGGGGCCGACCACAGTCGGTGTAACCCCGTTGAACTTCAGTGGTGGACGACCGAACTGAATGCAATAGCCTTTTTCTATTGTACGCAGGACCCAACGAGATACATTTGGCAGTAGCTTCCACGCTGCTAAATAATCTACTAAGGGAATCAGTCTCTCGAGACTGACCTCTGGTGTAAGAGGCCCCCGAAGGGGCGGCGAGCCTCCTAGCTCCGCTGCGCTCACGGGCGGAAATAACTGGGAGTAGTGCTCGCGGGAGGCCGCTGCGCCCTGAAGCTCTGGCAGGGTTGGCAGACCGACCTCCTGAGGGCACTGAGGTGAGGCGGGCACCGTATACTGAGGTGGACCGCGCTCTACCCCAGTAGGGGCTACCCTCTGGACCCTGATGTCAGGATCGTTTCGTTGAGGACTTCCGGGCCTCGATAACTGTTCTTAAATCGGGCTTTTTAGCTCTGGAAGTCCCCGACTCAGGGCGTCGCTGAGGCCCTCCGTCCCGACGTGGGGGAACACGAGCGGCGACACTCTGTTTCTGCACTTCCCGGTATGAGGAGCCGGTATGTGGCGTGGTGATCTCCCGCCCAGATGCACCACGAGAGCGACGAGGGAGGAAATTCTGGAACGCCGCCGCCTGTTTGCGTGCCTCCTGGAACCTGTCGACGACAGTATTGACTGTGTCGCCAAACAGGCCCGAGGCTTGAAGCGGGGCGTCCAGGAGGCAGACCCTGTCTCTTTCTTTTATCTCTGACAGGGTCAGCCACAAATGCCTCTCCGCGGCCACTAAGGCTGCCATAGACCGCCCAATCGCGCAAGCGGTCTCTTTAGTGGCGCGGAGGGAGAGATCAGCGGTCTTTCTAAGCTCTTCGATATCATCAGACTTAATCCCCTCTCCCTCATCGATATCTCCCAGCAGGTCGGCCTGATAAGCTTGAAGGACTGCCATGGTGTGAAGGCAAGCCCCAGCCTGACCTGCTGCCACATAACCTTTGCCCACAAGCGATGATGTAACTCGCAGCGGCTTAGTGGGCAATGCCGGAGCCTTTAGGGACGATGCCGAGCCGGGTGACAGATAGCCCGCGAGCGTCTGTTCAACCCGTGGCAACGTCCTATAACCCCGCTCTCCCAGCCCCATCACGTTGCCATAATATAGTGAATCGGGGCCAAAGAGGCGGGTCGAATATGGGTGTTTCCACGATCTCGATAACTCATCATGGAGATCGGGAAAAAACAGTAGACTCCGGCGTGGAGGTGGTTGCCTCGGCCGCAGAAAGCGTTCATCTAGCTTGCTTTTCTGCGGCTCAGTGTGTTTTTCTGCAGGCCATTCGATTTTTAATCTATCAACTGCGCGTGTAACCACCTCCAAAAGCTCCTCATACTGGGGCGACAGGGGTGGCGAATCCCCAGCAACAGTCTCCACGTCAACCTCCTCGGAGGAAGAGAGGCGGAGAGCTGATCCCTCACCCTGGGGGGAAGAAACCGACGAGCGTGCTTCCGAACCCAGGGTTTGGGCGCCTGATCTGGCAGATGAGGAAGGAGATAAGGACTGGCCCGTCTCCATTCCCTCTGACAGATCCACCTGCGAACCCCACGAGTGCAGCAGCCGCTCTGCCTCGGCAGAAGCGGGGCCAGCACCGCGAGGAACGCTGGTGAAGGCTCCCTCCTCGAAGAGAGCCCTCCGGGATCGAAGCGCCCGCATTGGCAATCGCTCGCAATGCGGACAGTCGGCCCCCTCGAGAGCCGACTCAGCGTGCTTCGATCCCAGGCAAGCCACGCACAGATTGTGTGTATCCCCGCTCGTGATGTAGCGAGGGCAGGGAGGAACACACAATCTGTAACGCGGCTTGGAATCGCCCTTTAAATACTTGGTCTTTTGCTTTGCTTTTGGCATTATTGAGCTGTATTAGCGATCTTTTAATGGCTAAGAGACAGACAACAATAAATAGGACCAACGGGACAGACTTTTTAACATGCACACACAGAGCGCTTACTGACAGAGCGAAGCTGAAGCCAGCTGCACGGCACGTGCTTATATAGCTTCCTGGTCGCTACGTCACCCCGCTCCGTGACGTCACGCCCGTCCATTGGACAGTTTGCACACGATGTTCAGAGCCGGTCTCGTCAGGGACGTTCCCCAAAGCGATATCGACGCAGCTCGAGTTCCCGAAAAGGAACTAATGTTAGGACTTCAATGATCAAGATTGTCAGTTTACAGCTTTCTGAGTCCAGTAATGTTGAAATAGTGCTTCTGTTCAAATGAAGTGAAATCAAGCCCAAATCTGCTCAAAAGCTTTTCTCTTTATTAGAGAAAGCTGTTTCATTCAGTATTCAGTGCAAATCTTGCCAAACTGATAGATGCTTATTCCTTATGAAATACAATGTTTTCTGCAATGCTGTAAGACAGTTTTTAATGCGTTAGAAGTTACATGCACAAAAACTTATGTTAGGACTTCAATGATCAAGATTGTCAGTTTATAGCTTTCTGAGTCCAGTAATGTTGAAATAGTGCTTCTGTTCAAATGAAGTGAAATCTAACCCAAATCTGCTCAAAAGCTTGTCTCTCTATTAGAGAAAGCTGTTTCATTCAATATTCAGTGCAAATATTGCCAAACTGAAACATGCTTATGTCTTATGAAATAAAATGTTTTCTGCAATACTGTAAGACAGTTTTTAATGTGTTAGAAGTTATATGCACAAAAACTAATGTTAGCACTTCAATGATCAAGATTGTCAGTTTACAGCTTTCTGAGTCCAGTAATGTTGAAATAGTGCTTCTGTTCAAATGAAGTGAAATCAAGCCCAAATCTGCTCAAAAGCTTTTCTCTTTATTAGAGAAAGCTGTTTCATTCAGTATTCAGTGCAAATCTTGCCAAACTGATAGATGCTTATTCCTTATGAAATACAATGTTTTTCTGCAATGCTGTAAGACAGTTTTTAATATGTTAGAAGTTATATGCACAAAAACTTATGTTAGGACTTCAATGATCAAGATTGTCAGTTTACAGCTTTCTGAGTCCAGTAATGTTGAAATAGTGCTTCTGTTCAAATGAAGTGAAATCTAGCCCAAATCTGCTCAAAAGCTTGTCTCTCTAATAGAGAAAGCTGTTTCATTGAATATTCAGTGCAAATCTTGCCAAACTGAAACATGCTTATGTCTTATGAAATAAAATGTTTTCTGCAATGCTGTAAGACAGCTTTTAATGTGTTAGAAGTTATATGCACAAAAACTAATGTTAGGACTTCAATGATCAAGATTGTCAGTTTACAGGTTTCTGAGACCAGTAATGCTGAAATAGTGCTTCTGTTCAAATGAAGTGAAATCTAGCCCAAATCTGCTCAAAAGCTTGTCTCTCTATTAGAGAAAGCTGTTTCATTCAATATTCAGTGCAAATCTTGCCAAACTGAAACATGCTTATGTCTTATGAAATAAAATGTTTTCTGCAATGCTGTAAGACAGTTTTTAATGTGTTAGAAGTTAAATGCACAAAAACTAATGTTAGGACTTCAATGATCAAGATTGTCAGTTTACAGCTTTCTGAGTCCAGTAATGTTGAAATAGTGCTTCTGTTCAAATGAAGTGAAATCTAACCCAAATCTGCTCAAAAGCTTGTCTCTCTATTAGAGAAAGCTGTTTCATTCAATATTCAGTGCAAATATTGCCAAACTGAAACATGTTTATGCCTTATGAAATAAAATGTTTTCTGCAATGCTGTAAGACAGTTTTTTAATGTGTTAGAAGTTATATTCTCAAAAACTTATGTTAGGACTTCAATGATCAAGATTGTCAGTTTACAGCTTTCTGAATCCAGTAATGTTGAAATAGTGCTTCTGTTCAAATGAAGTGAAATCTAGCCCAAATCTGCTCAAAAGCTTGTCTCTCTATTAGAGAAAGCTGTTTCATTCAGTATTCAGTGCAAATCTTGCCAAACTGATAGATGCTTATTCCTTATGAAATACAATGTTTTCTGCAATGCTGTAAGACAGTTTTTAATATGTTAGAAGTTATATGCACAAAAACTTATGTTAGGACTTCAATGATCAAGATTGTCAGTTTACAGCTTTCTGATTCCAGTAATGTTGAAATAGTGCTTCTGTTCAAATGAAGTGAAATCTAACCCAAATCTGCTCAAAAGCTTGTCTCTCTATTAGAGAAAGCTGTTTCATTCAATATTCAGTGCAAATCTTGCCAAACTGAAAGATGCTTATGCCTTATGAAATACAATGTTTTCTGCAATGCTGTAAGACAGTTTTTAATGTGTTAGAAGTTATATGCACAAAAACTAATGTTAGAGCTTCAATGCTCAAGATTGTCAGTTTACAGGTTTCTGAGACCAGTAATGCTGAAATAGTGCTTCTGTTCAAATGAAGTGAAATCAAGCCCAAATCTGCTCAAAAGCTTGTCTCTCTATTAGAGAAAGCTGTTTCATTCAATATTCAGTGCAAATCTTGCCAAACTGAAACATGCTTATGTCTTATGAAATAAAATGTTTTCTGCAATGCTGTAAGACAGTTTTTAATGTGTTAGAAGTTATATGCACAAAAACGTCCCAAGGTTACGTATGTAACCCTAGTTCCTTGAGGGAACGAGACGCTGCGTCGATATCGATTTGGGAACGTCCCTGACGAGACCGGCTCTGAACATCGTGTGCAAACTGTCCAATGGACGGGCGTGACGTCACGGAGCGGGGTGACGTAGCGACCAGGAAGCTATATAAGCACGTGCCGTGCAGCTGGCTTCAGCTTCGAGTAGGGAAGCAAGCGCCGGCAGGGGTGCCGGGAGTATGGCTCTGCGACGCAGCGTCTCGTTCCCTCAAGGAACTAGGGTTACATACGTAACCTTGGGACGTTCCTTTTCGGGAACTCGAGCTGCGTCGATATCGCTTTGGGGAACGAGGTGCCCATGCTGCCAGACTACCAAATCCCTGCCTAGTGTGTATCCGGAGAGCACAGCTTAGGACGAGAGAACAGAAGAGCCCGGAGCGGCTCGCATATCAAGATCGTAGAATCTGACAAATGTAGAAGGCGTGGACCACCCCGCAGCGTTGCAGATGTCCACTAGGGACACACCTGCTGAGAAGGCCTTGGAGGCCGCCATACCCCGAGTAGAGTGAGCCTTGGCCCCCAAAGGAGGGGGTAGACCAGAGGACTCATAAGAGACGTTGATAGCATCGACTATCCAACGGCTAAGGGTCTGCTTGGTGGCAGGAGACCCCTTGTTAGTAGGACCGTAGCAAACAAGCAATTGGTCGGATTTTCTCCACAGGGCAGCTCTGTGGACGTATGCGTCGAGTGCTCGCACTGGACACATACAGTTTAGCTTTTCTTGGTCTGGCTCCCGAAAGGGAGGAGGACAGAAGGCCTGCAGTACGATAGGCTGTGGTGTAACAGAGGGAACCTTTGGAACATAACCCGCTCGAGGGTATAAGAATGCTTTGGCCATACCAGGGGCAAAGTCTAAATAAGTAGGGGCCACCGAAAGGGCCTGGAGATCTCCAACTCGTTTCAGCGAGGTGATTGCCAGTAGCAGGGCAGTTTTCAGTGTCAGATGTCTATCTGAGATATCTTGAATTGGCTCGAATGGAGCTTTACAAAGAGCCTCTAGAACCACAACCAAATCCCATGGGGGAATACGGGACCGTACTGGAGGTCTCAGCCTCAATGCACCTCGGAGGAAACGTGTAACTAGGGGGTGTCTACCCACTGACTGATCATTGAAAGGGACATGGAAAGCAGCTATGGCCGCCACGTACACCTTTAAGGTGGAGTGGGATAACCCCGCAGAGAGCCTAGCTTGTAAAAACTCCAGAACTGTACCAACTGGGCAGTTAACAGGGTCAAGATGGCGATCTCTGCACCATGAAGTAAAGAATGACCACTTCAGGGCGTACAGTTTCCTCGTAGAGGGAGCTCTGGACTGGAGGAGGGTCTCAACAACCTCGGTTGAGAGACCAGCTGCTAACAGTTGTGCCCCCTCAGGGGCCACACCCACAGCTTGAACACCTCCGGGCGAGGGTGGATTATCGTGCCCTGCGCTTGTGAGAGTAGGTCTTTCCTGATCGGTATCTCCCACGGAGAGCCGTCGAGGAGCGAGACTAGATCTGAGAACCATATTCGGCCCGGCCAGAACGGGGCTACTAACAACAGACGGACCCCGTCCTGGCGTACTCTCGCCAGAACTCCCGGGAGCAGAGCGGTAGGGGGAAAAGCGTACAGACGAAGCCTCGGCCAGGTCTGTACCATAGCGTCCAGTCCCAGAGGAGCTGGATGAACTAGAGAGAACCAGAGGGGACATTGCGATGTCTCTTGAGTCGCAAAGAGGTCCACCTGAGCTTTGCCAAACACTCTCCATATCTGCTTCACCACCTCGGGGTGAAGCATCCATTCCCCGGGCCTCGGCCCCTGCCTCGACAGTATGTCTGCTCCCACATTCAATCTCCCAGGAATATACACTGCTCTGATCGAGAGGAGTTTGCCCTGGGACCAGAGAAGGATCTGGTATGCCAGCTTGTACAAGGGGCGTGAGCGCAGACCCCCCTGGTGATTGATATAAGAGACCACTGATGTGTTGTCGGTGCGCACCAACACATGGTGACCTCTCAGGTCTGGGAGGAAATATTTTAATGCTCGATAGACTGCTAACATCTCTAGGCAATTGATGTGCCACGTCAGGTGGCGACCACTCCACAGACCGCGGGCAGGGTGGCCACTCATGACCGCACCCCAACCGGTGAGGGACGCGTCTGTCGCTAGCGTTACACGGCGACGAAGAGCTCCCAGCACCGGGCCCTGATTCAAGAACCAAGGTTTCTTCCACATGTCTAAGGCACGAAGGCATCGCCGCGTGACCTTGATAACTCGAAGTGGATTTCCCCTCGGGGAAAAGCCCTTGGACTTGAGCCACCACTGTAGGGGTCTCATGTGCAGCAGGCCAAAAGGTATCACGTTGGACGCAGCTGCCATGAGCCCTAACAATCTCTGGAATTGTTTGACAGTGAGTGACTGGCCTTCTTTGACTCTCTCGACTGAAGTGAGGATCGACTCGATCCGAGCAGGAGACATACGTGCCTGCATCGTGGTCGAATCCCACACTACGCCTAGATAGGTGGTTCTCTGAACTGGAGAAAGTACACTCTTCTTGGCATTTAGTCTCAAACCCAGCTCCCCCATGTGTGCGAGAACGACATCTCGATGTCGAACCGCCATCTGCTCTGATCGAGCTAAGATCAACCAATCGTCGATATAATTCAGAATGCGGATGCCCTGCATACGGAGGGATACCAGAGCCGCATCTACACATTTCGTGAACGTGCGGGGTGAGAGTGCAAGGCCGAAGGGAAGTACTCGATATTGATAAGCTTTGCCCCCGAAAGCGAACCTCAGATACTTCCTGTGTTGTGGAAGGATGGATATGTGGAAGTATGCGTCTTTGAGATCTATGGTGACAAACCAGTCCTCGGATCTGATTTGAGCTACAACCTGCTTGACAGTGAGCATTTTGAACTTCAGTGACATAACTGAGCGGTTCAGGTGACGTAAGTCTATGATCGGACGCAACCCCCCATCCTTCTTTGGAACTATGAAATACCGGCTGTAAAATCCGGATTCCCTGTCTAGAGGAGGGACCACCTCGATGGCCTCCTTCCTTAATAGGGTATTCACTTCTTGTTCCATAACCAGAGCCTGCTGGGGGCCGACCACAGTCGGTGTAACCCCGTTGAACTTCGGTGGTGGACGACCGAACTGAATGCAATAGCCTTTTTCTATTGTACGCAGGACCCAACGAGATACATTTGGCAGTAGCTTCCACGCTGCTAAATAATCTACTAAGGGAATCAGTCTCTCGAGACTGACCTCTGGTGTAAGAGGCCCCCGAAGGGGCGGCGAGCCTCCTAGCTCCGCTGCGCTCACGGGCGGAAATAACTGGGAGTAGTGCTCGCGGGAGGCCGCTGCGCCCTGAAGCTCTGGCAGGGTTGGCAGACCGACCTCCTGAGGGCACTGAGGTGAGGCGGGCACCGTATACTGAGGTGGACCGCGCTCTACCCCAGTAGGGGCTACCCTCTGGACCCTGATGTCAGGATCGTTTCGTCGAGGACTTCCGGGCCTCGATAACTGTTCTTAAATCGGGCTTTTTAGCTCTGGAAGTCCCCGACTCAGGGCGTCGCTGAGGCCCTCGGTCCCGACGTGGGGGAACACGAGCGGCGACACTCTGTTTCTGCGCTTCCCGGTATGAGGAGCCGGTATGTGGCGTGGTGATCTCCCGCCCAGATGCACCACGAGAGCGACGAGGGAGGAAATTCTGGAACGCCGCCGCCTGTTTGCGTGCCTCCTGGAACCTGTCGACGACAGTGTTGACTGTGTCGCCAAACAGGCCCGAGGCTTGAAGCGGGGCGTCCAGGAGGCAGACCCTGTCTCTTTCTTTTATCTCTGACAGGGTCAGCCACAAATGCCTCTCCGCGGCCACTAAGGCTGCCATAGACCGCCCAATCGCGCGAGCGGTCTCTTTAGTGGCGCGGAGGGAGAGATCAGCGGTCTTTCTAAGCTCTTCAATATCATCAGACTTAATCCCCTCTCCCTCATCGATATCTCCCAGCAGGTCGGCCTGATAAGCTTGAAGGACTGCCATGGTGTGAAGGCAAGCCCCAGCCTGACCTGCTGCCACATAACCTTTGCCCACAAGCGATGATGTAACTCGCAGCGGCTTAGTGGGCAATGCCGGAGCCTTTAGGGACGATGCCGAGCCGGGTGACAGATAGCCCGCGAGCGTCTGTTCAACCCGTGGCAACGTCCTATAACCCCGCTCTCCCAGCCCCATCACGTTGCCATAATATAGTGAATCGGGGCCAAAGAGGCGGGTCGAATATGGGTGTTTCCACGATCTCGATAACTCATCATGGAGATCGGGAAAAAACGGTAGACTCCGGCGTGGAGGTGGTTGCCTCGGCCGCAGAAAGCGTTCATCTAGCTTGCTTTTCTGCGGCTCAGTGTGTTTTTCTGCAGGCCATTCGATTTTTAATCTATCAACTGCGCGTGTAACCACCTCCAAAAGCTCCTCATACTGGGGCGATAGGGGTGGCGAATCCCCAGCAACAGTCTCCACGTCAACCTCCTCGGAGGAAGAGAGGCGGAGAGCTGATCCCTCACCCTGGGGGGAAGAAACCGACGAGCGTGCTTCCGAACCCAGGGTTTGGGCGCCTGATCTGGCAGATGAGGAAGGAGATAAGGACTGGCCCGTCTCCATTCCCTCTGACAGATCCACCTGCGAACCCCACGAGTGCAGCAGCCGCTCTGCCTCGGCAGAAGCGGGGCCAGCACCGCGAGGAACGCTGGTGAAGGCTCCCTCCTCGAAGAGAGCCCTCCGGGATCGAAGCGCCCGCATTGGCAATCGCTCGCAATGCGGACAGTCGGCCCCCTCGAGAGCCGACTCAGCGTGCTTCGATCCCAGGCAAGCCACGCACAGATTGTGTGTATCCCCGCTCGTGATGTAGCGAGGGCAGGGAGGAACACACAATCTGTAACGCGGCTTGGAATCGCCCTTTAAATACTTGGTCTTTTGCTTTGCTTTTGGCATTATTGAGCTGTATTAGCGATCTTTTAATGGCTAAGGAGACAGACAACAATAAATAGGACCAACGGGACAGACTTTTTAACATGCACACACAGAGCGCTTGCTGACAGAGCGAAGCTGAAGCCAGCTGCACGGCACGTGCTTATATAGCTTCCTGGTCGCTACGTCACCCCGCTCCGTGACGTCACGCCCGTCCATTGGACAGTTTGCACACGATGTTCAGAGCCGGTCTCGTCAGGGACGTTCCCCAAAGCGATATCGACGCAGCTCGAGTTCCCGAAAAGGAACTAATGTTAGGACTTCAATGATCAAGATTGTCAGTTTACAGCTTTCTGAGTCCAGTAATGTTGAAATAGTGCTTCTGTTCAAATGAAGTGAAATCAAGCCCAAATCTGCTCAAAAGCTTTTCTCTCTATTAGAGAAAGCTGTTTCATTCAGTATTCAGTGCAAATCTTGCCAAACTGATAGATGCTTATGCCTTATGAAATACAATGTTTTCTGCAATGCTGTAAGACAGTTTTTAATGTGTTAGAAGTTATATGCACAAAAACTTATGTTAGGACTTCAATGATCAAGATTGTCAGTTTACAGCTTTCTGAGTCCAGTAATGTTGAAATAGTGTTTCTGTTCAAATGAAGTGAAATCAAGCCCAAATCTGCTCAAAAGCTTTTCTCTCTATTAGAGAAAGCTGTTTCATTCAGTATTCAGTGCAAATCTTGCCAAACTGAAAGATGCTTATGCCTTATGAAATACAATGTTTTCTGCAATGCTGTAAGACAGTTTTTAATGTGTTAGAAGTTATATGCACAAAAACTAATGTTAGGACTTCAATGATCAAGATTGTCAGTTTACAGCTTTCTGAGTCCAGTAATGCTGAAATAGTGTTTCTGTTCAAATGAAGTGAAATCAAGCCCAAATCTGCTCAAAAGCTTTTCTCTCTATTAGAGTAAAGCTGTTTCATTCAGTATTCAGTGCAAATCTTGCCAAACTGAAACATGCTTATGCCTTATGAAATACAATGTTTTCTGCAATGCTGTAAGACAGTTTTTAATGTGTTAGAAGTTATATGCACAAAAACTTATGTTAGGACTTCAATGATCAAGATTGTCAGTTTACAGCTTTCTGAGTCCAGTAATGTTGAAATAGTGTTTCTGTTCAAATGAAGTGAAATCAAGCCCAAATCTGCTCAAAAGCTTTTCTCTCTATTAGAGAAAGCTGTTTCATTCAGTATTCAGTGCAAATCTTGCCAAACTGAAACAAGCTTATGCCTTATGAAGTACAATGTTTTCTGCAATGCTGTAAGACAGTTTTTAATGTGTTAGAAGTTATATGCACAAAAACTTATGTTAGGACTTCAATGATCAAGATTGTCAGTTTACAGCTTTCTGAGTCCAGTAATGCTGAAATAGTGTTTCTGTTCAAATGAAGTGAAATCAAGCCCAAATCTGCTCAAAAGCTTTTCTCTCTATTAGAGAAAGCTGTTTCATTCAGTATTCAGTGCAAATCTTGCCAAACTGAAACATGCTTATGTCTTATGAAATACAATGTTTTCTGCAATGCTGTAAGACAGTTTTTAATGTGTTAGAAGTTATATGCACAAAAACTTATGTTAGGACTTCAATGATCAAGATTGTCAGTTTACAGCTTTCTGAGTCCAGTAATGCTGAAATAGTGTTTCTGTTCAAATGAAGTGAAATCAAGCCCAAATCTGCTCAAAAGCTTTTCTCTCTATTAGAGAAAGCTGTTTCATTCAGTATTCAGTGCAAATCTTGCCAAACTGAAACAAGCTTATGCCTTATGAAATACAATGTTTTCTGCAATGCTGTAAGACAGTTTTTAATGTGTTAGAAGTTATATGCACAAAAACTTATGTTAGGACTTCAATGATCAAGATTGTCAGTTTACAGCTTTCTGAGTCCAGTAATGCTGAAATAGTGTTTCTGTTCAAATGAAGTGAAATCAAGCCCAAATCTGCTCAAAAGCTTTTCTCTCTATTAGATAAAGCTGTTTCATTCAGTATTCAGTGCAAATCTTGCCAAACTGAAACAAGCTTATGTCTTATGAAGTACAATGTTTTCTGCAATGCTGTAAGACAGTTTTTAATGTGTTAGAAGTTATATGCACAAAAACTTATGTTAGGACTTCAATGATCAAGATTGTCAGTTTACAGCTTTCTGAGTCCAGTAATGTTGAAATAGTGTTTCTGTTCAAATGAAGTGAAATCAAGCCCAAATCTGCTCAAAAGCTTTTCTCTCTATTAGAGAAAGCTGTTTCATTCAGTATTCAGTGCAAATCTTGCCAAACTGAAACAAGCTTATGCCTTATGAAGTACAATGTTTTCTGCAATGCTGTAAGACAGTTTTTAATGTGTTAGAAGTTATATGCACAAAAACTAATGTTAGGACTTCAATGATCAAGATTGTCAGTTTACAGCTTTCTGAGTCCAGTAATGCTGAAATAGTGTTTCTGTTCAAATGAAGTGAAATCAAGCCCAAATCTGCTCAAAAGCTTTTCTCTCTATTAGAGAAAGCTGTTTCATTCAGTATTCAGTGCAAATCTTGCCAAACTGAAACATGCTTATGCCTTATGAAATACAATGTTTTCTGCAATGCTGTAAGACAGTTTTTAATGTGTTAGAAGTTATATGCACAAAAACTTATGTTAGGACTTCAATGATCAAGATTGTCAGTTTACAGCTTTCTGAGTCCAGTAATGCTGAAATAGTGTTTCTGTTCAAATGAAGTGAAATCAAGCCCAAATCTGCTCAAAAGCTTTTCTCTCTATTAGAGAAAGCTGTTTCATTCAGTATTCAGTGCAAATCTTGCCAAACTGAAACATGCTTATGCCTTATGAAATACAATGTTTTCTGCAATGCTGTAAGACAGTTTTTAATGTGTTAGAAGTTATATGCACAAAAACTAATGTTAGGACTTCAATGATCAAGATTGTCAGTTTACAGCTTTCTGAGTCCAGTAATGCTGAAATAGTGTTTCTGTTCAAATGAAGTGAAATCAAGCCCAAATCTGCTCAAAAGCTTTTCTCTCTATTAGAGAAAGCTGTTTCATTCAGTATTCAGTGCAAATCTTGCCAAACTGAAACATGCTTATGCCTTATGAAGTACAATGTTTTCTGCAATGCTGTAAGACAGTTTTTAATGTGTTAGAAGTTATATGCACAAAAACTAATGTTAGGACTTCAATGATCAAGATTGTCAGTTTACAGCTTTCTGAGTCCAGTAATGCTGAAATAGTGTTTCTGTTCAAATGAAGTGAAATCAAGCCCAAATCTGCTCAAAAGCTTTTCTCTCTATTAGAGAAAGCTGTTTCATTCAGTATTCAGTGCAAATCTTGCCAAACTGAAACAAGCTTATGCCTTATGAAGTACAATGTTTTCTGCAATGCTGTAAGACAGTTTTTAATGTGTTAGAAGTTATATGCACAAAAACTAATGTTAGGACTTCAATGATCAAGATTGTCAGTTTACAGCTTTCTGAGTCCAGTAATGCTGAAATAGTGTTTCTGTTCAAATGAAGTGAAATCAAGCCCAAATCTGCTCAAAAGCTTTTCTCTCTATTAGAGAAAGCTGTTTCATTCAGTATTCAGTGCAAATCTTGCCAAACTGAAACAAGCTTATGCCTTATGAAGTACAATGTTTTCTGCAATGCTGTAAGACAGTTTTTAATGTGTTAGAAGTTATATGCACAAAAACTTATGTTAGGACTTCAATGATCAAGATTGTCAGTTTACAGCTTTCTGAGTCCAGTAATGCTGAAATAGTGTTTCTGTTCAAATGAAGTGAAATCAAGCCCAAATCTGCTCAAAAGCTTTTCTCTCTATTAGATAAAGCTGTTTCATTCAGTATTCAGTGCAAATCTTGCCAAACTGAAACAAGCTTATGTCTTATGAAGTACAATGTTTTCTGCAATGCTGTAAGACAGTTTTTAATGTGTTAGAAGTTATATGCACAAAAACTAATGTTAGGACTTCAATGATCAAGATTGTCAGTTTACAGCTTTCTGAGTCCAGTAATGCTGAAATAGTGTTTCTGTTCAAATGAAGTGAAATCAAGCCCAAATCTGCTCAAAAGCTTTTCTCTCTATTAGATAAAGCTGTTTCATTCAGTATTCAGTGCAAATCTTGCCAAACTGAAACAAGCTTATGCCTTATGAAGTACAATGTTTTCTGCAATGCTGTAAGACAGTTTTTAATGTGTTAGAAGTTATATGCACAAAAACTAATGTTAGGACTTCAATGATCAAGATTGTCAGTTTACAGCTTTCTGAGTCCAGTAATGCTGAAATAGTGTTTCTGTTCAAATGAAGTGAAATCAAGCCCAAATCTGCTCAAAAGCTTTTCTCTCTATTAGATAAAGCTGTTTCATTCAGTATTCAGTGCAAATCTTGCCAAACTGAAACAAGCTTATGCCTTATGAAGTACAATGTTTTCTGCAATGCTGTAAGACAGTTTTTAATGTGTTAGAAGTTATATGCACAAAAACTTATGTTAGGACTTCAATGATCAAGATTGTCAGTTTACAGCTTTCTGAGTCCAGTAATGCTGAAATAGTGTTTCTGTTCAAATGAAGTGAAATCAAGCCCAAATCTGCTCAAAAGCTTTTCTCTCTATTAGAGAAAGCTGTTTCATTCAGTATTCAGTGCAAATCTTGCCAAACTGAAACAAGCTTATGCCTTATGAAGTACAATGTTTTCTGCAATGCTGTAAGACAGTTTTTAATGTGTTAGAAGTTATATGCACAAAAACTAATGTTAGGACTTCAATGATCAAGATTGTCAGTTTACAGCTTTCTGAGTCCAGTAATGCTGAAATAGTGTTTCTGTTCAAATGAAGTGAAATCAAGCCCAAATCTGCTCAAAAGCTTTTCTCTCTATTAGAGAAAGCTGTTTCATTCAGTATTCAGTGCAAATCTTGCCAAACTGAAACAAGCTTATGCCTTATGAAATACAATGTTTTCTGCAATGCTGTAAGACAGTTTTTAATGTGTTAGAAGTTATATGCACAAAAACTAATGTTAGGACTTCAATGATCAAGATTGTCAGTTTACAGCTTTCTGAGTCCAGTAATGCTGAAATAGTGTTTCTGTTCAAATGAAGTGAAATCAAGCCCAAATCTGCTCAAAAGCTTTTCTCTCTATTAGAGAAAGCTGTTTCATTCAGTATTCAGTGCAAATCTTGCCAAACTGAAACAAGCTTATGCCTTATGAAGTACAATGTTTTCTGCAATGCTGTAAGACAGTTTTTAATGTGTTAGAAGTTATATGCACAAAAACTAATGTTAGGACTTCAATGATCAAGATTGTCAGTTTACAGCTTTCTGAGTCCAGTAATGCTGAAATAGTGTTTCTGTTCAAATGAAGTGAAATCAAGCCCAAATCTGCTCAAAAGCTTTTCTCTCTATTAGAGAAAGCTGTTTCATTCAGTATTCAGTGCAAATCTTGCCAAACTGAAACAAGCTTATGCCTTATGAAGTACAATGTTTTCTGCAATGCTGTAAGACAGTTTTTAATGTGTTAGAAGTTATATGCACAAAAACTAATGTTAGGACTTCAATGATCAAGATTGTCAGTTTACAGCTTTCTGAGTCCAGTAATGCTGAAATAGTGTTTCTGTTCAAATGAAGTGAAATCAAGCCCAAATCTGCTCAAAAGCTTTTCTCTCTATTAGAGAAAGCTGTTTCATTCAGTATTCAGTGCAAATCTTGCCAAACTGAAACAAGCTTATGTCTTATGAAGTACAATGTTTTCTGCAATGCTGTAAGACAGTTTTTAATGTGTTAGAAGTTATATGCACAAAAACTAATGTTAGGACTTCAATGATCAAGATTGTCAGTTTACAGCTTTCTGAGTCCAGTAATGCTGAAATAGTGTTTCTGTTCAAATGAAGTGAAATCAAGCCCAAATCTGCTCAAAAGCTTTTCTCTCTATTAGAGAAAGCTGTTTCATTCAGTATTCAGTGCAAATCTTGCCAAACTGAAACAAGCTTATGCCTTATGAAGTACAATGTTTTCTGCAATGCTGTAAGACAGTTTTTAATGTGTTAGAAGTTATATGCACAAAAACTTATGTTAGGACTTCAATGATCAAGATTGTCAGTTTACAGCTTTCTGAGTCCAGTAATGCTGAAATAGTGTTTCTGTTCAAATGAAGTGAAATCAAGCCCAAATCTGCTCAAAAGCTTTTCTCTCTATTAGAGAAAGCTGTTTCATTCAGTATTCAGTGCAAATCTTGCCAAACTGAAACATGCTTATGTCTTATGAAATACAATGTTTTCTGCAATGCTGTAAGACAGTTTTTAATGTGTTAGAAGTTATATGCACAAAAACTAATGTTAGGACTTCAATGATCAAGATTGTCAGTTTACAGCTTTCTGAGTCCAGTAATGCTGAAATAGTGTTTCTGTTCAAATGAAGTGAAATCAAGCCCAAATCTGCTCAAAAGCTTTTCTCTCTATTAGAGAAAGCTGTTTCATTCAGTATTCAGTGCAAATCTTGCCAAACTGAAACAAGCTTATGCCTTATGAAGTACAATGTTTTCTGCAATGCTGTAAGACAGTTTTTAATGTGTTAGAAGTTATATGCACAAAAACTAATGTTAGGACTTCAATGATCAAGATTGTCAGTTTACAGCTTTCTGAGTCCAGTAATGCTGAAATAGTGTTTCTGTTCAAATGAAGTGAAATCAAGCCCAAATCTGCTCAAAAGCTTTTCTCTCTATTAGATAAAGCTGTTTCATTCAGTATTCAGTGCAAATCTTGCCAAACTGAAACAAGCTTATGTCTTATGAAGTACAATGTTTTCTGCAATGCTGTAAGACAGTTTTTAATGTGTTAGAAGTTATATGCACAAAAACTTAATGTTAGGACTTCAATGATCAAGATTGTCAGTTTACAGCTTTCTGAGTCCAGTAATGCTGAAATAGTGTTTCTGTTCAAATGAAGTGAAATCAAGCCCAAATCTGCTCAAAAGCTTTTCTCTCTATTAGAGAAAGCTGTTTCATTCAGTATTCAGTGCAAATCTTGCCAAACTGAAACAAGCTTATGCCTTATGAAATACAATGTTTTCTGCAATGCTGTAAGACAGTTTTTAATGTGTTAGAAGTTATATGCACAAAAACTAATGTTAGGACTTCAATGATCAAGATTGTCAGTTTACAGCTTTCTGAGTCCAGTAATGCTGAAATAGTGTTTCTGTTCAAATGAAGTGAAATCAAGCCCAAATCTGCTCAAAAGCTTTTCTCTCTATTAGATAAAGCTGTTTCATTCAGTATTCAGTGCAAATCTTGCCAAACTGAAACAAGCTTATGCCTTATGAAGTACAATGTTTTCTGCAATGCTGTAAGACAGTTTTTAATGTGTTAGAAGTTATATGCACAAAAACTAATGTTAGGACTTCAATGATCAAGATTGTCAGTTTACAGCTTTCTGAGTCCAGTAATGCTGAAATAGTGTTTCTGTTCAAATGAAGTGAAATCAAGCCCAAATCTGCTCAAAAGCTTTTCTCTCTATTAGATAAAGCTGTTTCATTCAGTATTCAGTGCAAATCTTGCCAAACTGAAACAAGCTTATGCCTTATGAAGTACAATGTTTTCTGCAATGCTGTAAGACAGTTTTTAATGTGTTAGAAGTTATATGCACAAAAACTTATGTTAGGACTTCAATGATCAAGATTGTCAGTTTACAGCTTTCTGAGTCCAGTAATGCTGAAATAGTGTTTCTGTTGAAATGAAGTGAAATCAAGCCCAAATCTGCTCAAAAGCTTTTCTCTCTATTAGATAAAGCTGTTTCATTCAGTATTCAGTGCAAATCTTGCCAAACTGAAACAAGCTTATGCCTTATGAAGTACAATGTTTTCTGCAATGCTGTAAGACAGTTTTTAATGTGTTAGAAGTTATATGCACAAAAACTTATGTTAGGACTTCAATGATCAAGATTGTCAGTTTACAGCTTTCTGAGTCCAGTAATGCTGAAATAGTGTTTCTGTTCAAATGAAGTGAAATCAAGCCCAAATCTGCTCAAAAGCTTTTCTCTCTATTAGAGAAAGCTGTTTCATTCAGTATTCAGTGCAAATCTTGCCAAACTGAAACATGCTTATGTCTTATGAAATACAATGTTTTCTGCAATGCTGTAAGACAGTTTTTAATGTGTTAGAAGTTATATGCACAAAAACTAATGTTAGGACTTCAATGATCAAGATTGTCAGTTTACAGCTTTCTGAGTCCAGTAATGTTGAAATAGTGTTTCTGTTCAAATGAAGTGAAATCAAGCCCAAATCTGCTCAAAAGCTTTTCTCTCTATTAGAGAAAGCTGTTTCATTCAGTATTCAGTGCAAATCTTGCCAAACTGAAACAAGCTTATGCTTATGAATACAATGTTTTCTGCAATGCTGTAAGACAGTTTTTAATGTGTTAGAAGTTATATGCACAAAAACTAATGTTAGGACTTCAATGATCAAGATTGTCAGTTTACAGCTTTCTGAGTCCAGTAATGCTGAAATAGTGTTTCTGTTCAAATGAAGTGAAATCAAGCCCAAATCTGCTCAAAAGCTTTTCTCTCTATTAGAGAAAGCTGTTTCATTCAGTATTCAGTGCAAATCTTGCCAAACTGAAACATGCTTATGTCTTATGAAATACAATGTTTTCTGCAATGCTGTAAGACAGTTTTTAATGTGTTAGAAGTTATATGCACAAAAACTATGTTAGGACTGCAATGATCAAGATTGTCAGTTTACAGCTTTCTGAGTCCAGTAATGTTGAAATAGTGTTTTCTGTTTCAAATGAAGTGAAATCAAGCCCAAATTCTGCTCAAAAGTTTTCT